>NC_053027.1:58909971-59209971 GCF_003073215.2 Triticum urartu
ACAAAAACATTTTGTTGGAACCTTCTCCCATTTAATATAATGAATGCACTCAAAGGCCACCCAAGCATTATCACTGCCAGGGACAAAGGCACTCTTTTCTGGAGAAATTAGATCATCCAGCAAAGGCCTCAACCTGTTCACCAAACACTTAGATATAACCTTATAAATTACATTACATAAACTTATAGGTCTATAGTGAGTAAGTCTAGCTGGATTGGCAATTTTTGGGATGAGCACAATAGAAGTAGCATTCACTCCTTCCGACATAACACCAATGATAAAGAAATCCTTAACTGGCGCAACAATACTTTCTTTCAAAGTACCCCAATTGCGCTGATTTTTTTTTTGCCGGAAACCCATCCGGTCCTTGCGCCTTCAGTGGACCTAGTTTAAACATAGCATTTGATATCTCCTGGTCAGAAAGGCAGGGCATAGGCGATTATTATCATCATTGGTGACTCTATTTCAAGCAAGTCTAGCACTACCGGAGCATCAAGATTAGGATCAACAGTAAAGATAGTTTTGAAGTACTCATTTATCAAGTCACTCATGGAAGAGAAGTCCGAATGAGCACTGCCATCATCATCAATAATCTCACGGATCTTATTCTTACGTGCACGCCAAATAGCTTTGCTCTGAAAATACTTTGCGTTCCTGTCACCCTCCTTTAGCCAAGATAGTCTAGATCTCTGAAGCCACATCATACCCTCTTTATAAAGGAGTTCATTCATCCTATCGGTCACCTTTCGAATTTCTGCTCGATCCCCATTCATATTCACGAGCTCCTCCAGCCGTGTTCGAGAATTATTTAACTCTCTCGTAATGTTGCCAAACTTTTCCTTCCCCCATGACCGAAGGGTTTTCATCATAGAATCCAAGCCATCACACAGCTTACCAAGGTTGTTCACCACACCAAAGGAGCCCCATGCTTCCTTGATTATTTCTAGAAGAGCTGAATCTCTCTCTCACAATATTTCATACTGCCTGCATCTAGCGCCAAAGTGTCCAGATTCTGGCTTCCCTATAAGCAGCAATGGAAGGTGATCTGAGCATGATGAGACGAGGTGCCTCACTTCCGAATAAGCAAAGGCATTACGCCAAGAATTTGATGCAACAGCCCTGTCAAGGCGCACCTTCACATTAGCTTGTCCTCCCCTCTTATTATCATAAGTAAACGGGACTCCTAAATAGCCAAGGTCAACAAGACCGCAAATTTCTAAAGTGTCTCTGATCGCCATCATCTGCACCTCCGGCCTGGGAGTGACCGAGAGATGTTCAAAATCCCATGGTTTTTGCTCGAGTTTGTTTTTGTTTGTAGGTCCACCAGAATGTGGATGCAAATTATCAATGTACGTACGTTTTCTTTGTGAAAACATTGATGTATTCACAGACACGTCTTGACTGGTGATATACAAAAAATAATAAAGAAATATAGGAGTCCAGACGTGCCGTACATGAGCACTGTAAGTACGTCATTTTCTGTCCCGCCCGATGCCCGGTCGCTTGTTGGGCCGGCCCATGAATTTGAAAAAAGTTCATTGATTTTTTTTTAAATATTCACAGATTTGACATATTTCTTGGATTTTTAGAAAATATTCATTAAGGAAACAAGTTTGACAAACTGAAAAAGATTCACGAATTTAAAAAACAGAAAAAAACAAAAGTACTCATAGTAAAAACAAACTAAACCCGGTTTAAAAAAAGAAGAAAAAACCGGATATGAAAGTTCACAAAGTTACATTTGGCACATAAGAAGTGAAAAAGAAAGCAAGTGGACACAACAAGTAACTTGTCTCAGTTGGTTACTAGAACTTGAAGTAAACCTTGAGGTTTGAAGTTCGACTCTCGGGAGGTACGTACATAGGCCTTGTATTGGCGCAGGCAATGTATTTTCAAAAAAGACCATTCTACCTTTTATTATGAAAGTGTACGGAGAGATCTAATCGGTTGATGTGTTTAGCGGGGTTGTACTGAAGCATACCTTTTATTATGAAAGTGTACGGAGAGATCTAATCGGTTGATGTGTTTAGCGGGGTTGTACTGAAGCAGATGTGTGAATGAATAGTCTGGCGCTCTCCGTTGGAATTCAACCGATGGTCCGATTGGCCGACTCCGAGGCTAGCTAGACAGAAGGGCACATACATAGGCCGTGTATTGGCACGGGCAATGTATTTTCAAAAAAGACCATTCTACCTTTTATTATGAAAATGTACGGAGAGATCTAATCGATTGATGTGTTTAGTGGAGTTGTACCGAAGCAGATCGCTCTCCATTGGAATTCAACCGATGATCCGATTGGCCGACTCCGAGGCTAGCTAGACAGAAGGGCAATCGAATTCAACTGTACTAATTTTTTAGTCAAATGTTTGCGTACGACCGATCGGTCGAGTCTTGGGTCGATCGTGTCATGTGCATTTGATCCCTGTAGACCGCGCGTCTTCGGGTATCCATTTTTCTTCTTCTCTGCCTTATCTTCTTCTTTCTCTACCACTCAACGAACCTCCTCCTTTCCTCTCTTCTTTTCCCCGGCGAGGAACCATCGTCCAGTGAGGGGGCGCACTGCCATGCGCCCCCTTATGCCCTTTGCAACCTCGTCGCCATGGCCGCAGGTGACGGGGCCAAGCACTGGATGCCCTGACTAGCAAGCGGTGCGACCAGCGACGAGGTACAAGGGGGCGGCTGTTCTGCATGTCAACCACCTCAGGGTCTACGAAACACGACAATGCATCAATCGCCATGGATGCGCCTCCCGACACCTTCGCTCATGGTAGTGTTGCAACCCTTGGGAGCGAGATGCTACAACCGGTCGCTAGATATGCTATATCCGGTGGCGAGGGATGCAATAGCCAACCAACTTTTTGCTAGAACCAACTACCGCAGTTCGTAGTTTTTTTTGTTTACTGGAACCAGCGTTTGGTTTTGTTAGTAACGGCGACTTCATTTGCTATTGCCAGCGACGACATTTTCTTCGCTAAATCATCCATGAAGATGATGCAACTTCAACAGCGAGTGACAACATTTTTTTGCTACAAACGACACAACTTTTTGCTACCACCGGCAACGATTTTTGTTCCCTCCATATGCAGATGTGACCGTCGCTTTTTATTTTATTTTTTGCTACAACCGCGTCATGTTGTTTTTGCTGCAACCGGCAACCAGAAAGCTACAACCGGTCAGAGTTTTTGCTACGATGCCAACCGGATGGCGGCAGCGGTGAGGTTTTTTGCTGGAACTGTAACTTTTTTTGCTACAATCGGTCGAATTTTTTTCTGCAACTGCCAACCAGAGGGATTGTATAGTTATTCACGAATTTGTCGTCGTAGGTGCTGCGACTGCCGGCCATGGTTGCCGAAGCAGTGGCCACCGCCACTGGAGCAGCGACCGTCGTCAGGAGGAGCTGCAACCATGGGGACATGCTGATGTATGCATGGAGCCGATGAGAAATACAGTAGACGGCGATGGCGAGGGCGGCGAGGGTAGCAATAGACGAGATGCGCATGGCGGTGTTTCGAGGCCGGGCGTCCATGGCGGCGCACTGAGGGCTATTTGTTTTAGAGAAGAAGGTGCAAGAAAGGAGGAGGAAGAAGATCGTGCAGCTGGGAACAAAAATATCGTACACCGCTGGTGCGACCTGCCCAAATTTGGGCCTGCCGACCTGCGCGTATCATTGCCAATTTATATATATATATCGAACAGATGGAATTCAAACGTAGCATCTTGGAAAGAACCTATCATGTCAGTTTCGTTATATCCATGTCATTTACTTGGTCATTTCTAAATATAAGTCTTTTTAAGATTCTAATGCGGACGATGTACGAAGCAAAATGAATAAATCTATACTCTAAAATACGTCTATATATATGTGTATGTCAGCCGTATTGAAATCTCTATAAGGTTTTATAGTAATTAATTCAGTTTAGACATCGATTCATCTAGCTGAGTATTGTCCAACAGTTCATGATTTAGTGGTTGTTGTATATAGGTGAAACTGTAAGCCGTCATAACTCACCTCCAAGCTCCCTCTCAATTAGGCTGTACGCGTAGTGGAGAGTTCGTAGCTGCTGTTCGTCAATTTCGCGTCGGCTTCGCCCACCACCACTGCTTGGTCAGTTTCACCTCGGCATCCCCTTGTCGCCCACCACCTCCTCGCCGTCGTGGCCGTGTGAAGCGGATGCGGTGACCTGCAACAACGGTTGACCAGGTTGACTACCGCCTCTTTCTCAAATCTTTATTGCATTTCTAAAAAACAATAATTATTTCTCAATAAAAATGTTATTGCGCACCTGCGTGTTATCACAGTCATACGCCATGCATACACACATGTCGTTTTAAGAAAAAAGGTTTTCCCCTGCTTTATATTATAAAGCAAACCACCAAGCATCTAACGAAACAGTGTCAAGTACAATAAGTCATAGAATCATGCTGGGGACATAGCAAGGCAAACCCTAAATAAAGCTAAAAAGAAGAAACTAATCCGGCTCAGGAGGAGGAGGAGGAGGTGGTGGCGGAGGAGCAAAAGACGCTGCCGAGGCACGAAGACCTGCCATGATGTTGTCGATGACGCCTCTCCGCTTGCTAAGCGGTCTCCAGAGCTGTAAGAAGCCACACATTTTATAGATCACATTAGTCACTCGAGACGGAATCACTCGTTCGATGACTAGTTTATTGCGGGAACACCAAAGAGACCAGGCAAGGGTAGCTAGCGCTACCCAAATAGGGGCGCGCCTAGGCCCGGAGAGCCTAAAGACCTCCCCGAACAAATCCGGGAGGTTGTCATGGCACCACGTGCCCCCAACCACTTCCCGGGAGCAACTCCACAAGAACTGAGCTGCCGGGCACCGGAAGAAGATGTGGTTGCAATTTTCCGGTACCAGACAAATGGGGCAGATACCATCCCCAGGTCCATTACGCTTACGGACCTCAGTGCCTGAGGTGAGGCGACCTCTAACCCATTGCCATAGAAATGTACGGATCTTTAGGGGGAGTTTGATCTTCCAAAGCACCTCTAGCTCCACTGGACCAGGAGTAGGAACAATCACCTGGTACATAGATCTAGTCGAAAATTTACCGCTTGGCTCCAGATGTCAAGAAAGCGTATCCGGTTCCAGCGAAGGGGAGTGAAGGGCAAAACACTCGAGTAGCTCCTCCCATTGCGCAAGTTCAACCGCCCCGAAGGTTCGACGCAAGGCAATCACGCCTAGGTTCGCTAGGGTCGCAGCCACGGAGATCTGTGGGCGTACACAGATAGAGAATAACGCCAAAAAACGATCTGCAAAGGGGCGGGTACCCGCCCATCTATCCAGCCAAAATAGGGTGGCAGCACCGGAGCCTATCTGGATGGAAGTCCCAATGTGCAGGACTGGTAACAAAGGGATCACCGATTGCCAGAATTGGGAACCTCTAGACCTAGATGCAAATGCTAGCGGTTGCCCGCGAAGGTACTTCCCACGGATAATCTGAAGCCACAGGCCACCCTCCTCATTCTGGATCCGCCAAAGCCATTTGGACAGGAGGGCAATATTCATTCGCTTGAAGGAAATAACTCCCAAGCCGCCCTGGTCCTTCGGTTTACAGATCTCGGACCATTTGACCATATGATACTTCTGTTTATTGTTCTCGCCTGCCCAAAAGAATCGGGAGAGTAGTTTGGTAACTTCATGATGGAGGGATTCATGTAGACTATAGAATCCCATGATATACATGAATAGGCTAATAAGGGAGGATTTCATCTGAATCACTCGAGCGGCTTTGGACGACCATCTTTCTTGCCAAGGTTCCATTCTAGGTTGGAGCTTGACGATTATTGGACGAAAGTCCTTCTCCAGAAGCCGTGCGTCATTAAGGGGCATGCCAAGATAGGTCATCGGGAAGGACCTCAAGCGGCAGTTCAAATGGTTGGCAATCCGCTGGGCCTCCCCTTGAGGATATCCCAAGACCGTTACCTCGCTCTTGGCAAAGTTTATTTTGAGGCCCGACATTTCCTGAAAGCAGAGGAGGAGGAATTTGAGGTTCTGGATATCTTCGTCCGACCCTTCCACCATCATAATAGTGTCATCGCATATTGAAAATGGGTCAAACCCCCATCAGCCACCAGATGGGGGCAAATCCCCCTAATGTGACCCGTGTGCTTGGCTAGTCTAGTATCGAGGCGAGCGCATCAACCACAAGGTTGAAGAGAAATGGGGAAATCGGATCTCCCTATCGAACCCCTTGTCCAGTCGTGAAGTATGGACCAACCTCCCCATTGATATTTATAGCCGTCCGGCCACTCATCACTAACTGCATCACCCGAGCTATCCATTGAGGGTCAAAGCCATGCTTAAGCAACACTTCCCGAAGGAAGGCACACGGGTCGCTTTCCAGCGTGCCGTATCGTTTACCATGGGCTGTCTAACAATTGCTAATGTATCTCTAAAAAAAACAATTGCTAATGTATGGCCGGCGCATGAAACCTGACCAAAATCGGGAGGTCAAATAAACACCGAGTTTATCTTTCGCGCGCCGCGCGCCACCCAGACCCGGGCACAGCTACGGGCGGTGGCCCCACGCTCTAGTTCTCAAGCTCAGATGCAGATCGACTATATATTTCATGCCGCCCGGCTGGAACACCTGCACCGCCACAACCCACAACCCTGCCTGTGAAGCAGCTACCTCGAATTAAATGTTCACGAGTGATCATGCCTAATCTGCTTGCGAGGCTCGGCAACGGCGGGCGTGGAGCCTGCTACGGCGTCGTGGCGTCCTTGGCATTGGCGCTCGTGTTCTGCGTGCTCGTCGCCACCGTCAGCGTCTGGAAGGCTTTCCTGTTCGCCGGCATGGCGCTGACCGCCTTCGGCATCGGTGAGTGCCTCGCGCCCAATAGCTGGCGCGTCGGCGCCGCCGCCGAGCGTGATATCACAGTGGGCGTGCCTTTGGCAGCATGCCGGTTCGGGCTCGGCAAGGCCATGATCGACTCGTTGCCCACGTTCGCGTACGCATCCCGTGGCGCCGATGGCGATGCCGACCTCGAATGCGGGAGCGCCCAGCTGTGCTCTGTGTGCTTGGAAGACCTTGAGGACCGCGAGATGGTGCGGCAGCTGCCGTCGTGCAAGCACATCTTCCATGTCGAGTGTGTCGACATGTGGTTGCACTCGCACACCACTTGTCCTATCTGCCGCTGCGACCTCTCGCCACAGCGGCCATGCTCTGCCAAAGTGGCAGCGGTCGAGACGGAACTGCCGGCTGTGCTGCCGCCTGTGTAGTGTGTAGGCAGGCACATGTATAGGGCAATATATATTTTGTACAGAGGGATTATTTACCAAGGTTGACACGTCAAAAATTGTAGCTTATGAGTGTTCATTTGAAAAAATAGACAGAAGGAATGTACAAATTATGACCCGAAGAAATACCATCTTGAACGCTCTTATATTTTCTTTGCAGAGGGAATAAAAACAGAATAAAATGCATATACGGTGATGGAACTTGTGTCGAAAGCGCACTTTGCACCATACTTAAGAATACGGTCAGTATATACGACTTGAGGTGATTATACAGTCACTGACTTATCATATAACTCCGTATTTTACTCTGTTGACTGGTCAAACATCACAACACCCTCTCTACCTATGCGGGTCCCACTTGTTAGTGGGAAAGAGAAAATAAGCGTCGCTGGAGAATCATACCAGGGATGTTCTGCCGAAGCCCACGTACGCCAACTTCTGTGGCTCTCTCCTACACAACTTTATGTTAAATCCGTAGAGCTTTACTGTTATTTCTTTTTTGAGGATCAACCTTACGGTTATTTAATTAACACGCACACAACACACTTACATGCATGCACACACCACTTTTGCAGCCACCGTTCAAGAATTGTTTTCGTTTTTGTGTCGGGAAAGCACGCATGGATCGTAGCATGCAGAGGGAGCGGAAAGCCCCGTCCCGCCCGCGCACGATGCATGCATGCAGACACGCGGCGGTGCGGCTGGACAGGACTGTCGCTGGATAGCCCGTTCGATTCTCTGCGATGCATGACATTTTTTTTCTGCTGACAGGTGGGACCAATATAAAGATAGACATAGGGCGCTATGATGTTTGACCAGTCAACAGAGTGAAATACGGAATTATGTAGTAAGCCGGTGACCGTATAATCATCTCAAGTCGTATATAGTGACCGTATTAATAGTATTCTTATGTATAATGACCAAAGTGAGCTTTTGACACATGTTCAATGACCATGGATGCATTTTACTCATAAAAACATGACACCTAATCGATAAAACCATTTCGAGGTGGAAGGGCAAGTGTCTAGTTTCATTAGTGAAGGGTATTAAGGTGCAATGTTTCGGTGTCCAGGCTTATCTGCACCCGGTCAGAAACAAAATCACAAAATAATAAAAACAAATCCAATTCTTTTTTGCATGGTAGAAAATTTATTGCATGAGGTACACTTCAATTTTCAGGTCATTTGGACGTCTGAGTAGCTCTCAGCAAAAAAAACAAATCGGTCAGAACACTAAACTTTTTTACAGACCCTGAATTTGTCTTTCTTGCCGAGAGCTGCTCAGATGTCCAAATAATCTGAAAATTGGAGTGGATCTCGCGCATTAAATTATCTACCATGCAAAAAATTGTTTTTTATTTTTTCTAGAATTTGTTTTGATTTTTTTAGCGCGGGTGCAGATGAGCCTGTGCTCAAAAGTGGACTACCGCGTTTTGTCCGGTTTTAAAGTGAGGGGTGTTGGTTTATGCCCTAGAGGCAATCATGCGAGATGTTATTGTCTTATATATTCATGAACTTTTGTACTTGAACATCATCACTGATATGTATCCATAATGATGTGTCCTATTTGCGAGACTATATATTGTATGATGATTTTTCTAATGGTCCCAAGTTGATAACGTTATGCACACACATATCCTTTCACTAATATAAGATTCGGTTGATGACTATGTTTCTTAAGTTATGGGCATAGATAGGCTAACCCTATATTATGGACTCAGGGATGAGATAGAATTCCCAAGTCGGACAGACCCACTTTGAGACGCGGTGAGATATTGCCATATGTTAGTGTCAAGTACAATGTATATGCCATATCCTAGACATAAGATCTTGGCATATTCTTCTCATATTGAGGACCAACTCACTTAAGGTATATCAACACAACTCTGTAACTAGTTAGTTATATATAATGGTAGATTTTGGGTGAGTCATGAAACATGCCGTGAGACATGGTTGGCTAAGATGGGATTTTCCCCTCCTACTCTCAGAGATATTGTTAGTGCCCTCTCAAGTGATCAGATTTTGAAAGCATGATCATGGGACTTGGGTTAAGTGTTGACCTGATTCGGTAATCCAGATCTTGATTTTGAGAACAAAGGTCGAGCTACTAATAAGAGTGGGTACTTGCCTTGATCAAGAAAACTATAGGGTAAGGAAAAAGAAATGTTGCATATGACATATTATCAAGGTTCATCAATATGACACTGTGCACAAAGGAGAGTTGGCACATTCTACTAGGAGGCACTACTAGCTATCGACTCGAGTCGTGTCCATGTGTGCGTTAACCTATATATAGGGTCATGAACTTAAGGGGCAGGAGCCCATTCGAATTGGATTCGAGTGAAAAATGGGCCAAAAGTCCTGATGGCCTCAAGTGTTGATCCCATTTCGAACATCTATATAAGTGGAGGGGCAAGAACCTGGAATGGTTTCGACCAATCCAACGACCTATCAGCCTCCACTCACAAAGTCACTTTGTGTGATCGGACCTTGCAGTCCATCGCTCGATGTTCCTCCCTGCACATCTGGATACCTTAGAGGCGTTGCACCTGCGACACTTTCTTGAACCGTTCGAGGGAACTATGAGGAAATGTTTGAGAGATCCACGAGGAGGAGACAGGGACGCGCTTCACCAACTCTTTTTTCCGTTATCGTCACTGCGGGTCGAGTGGTAAACCCCATTCCCGTGATCAATCTCCGCACCATGTTCTTGGTTTGGCGGTAGAAAATTCTGTTTTCTCTAGCGTAGCGTACTGCCTGCCCCAACAAAGGGACCAAATTGATCATCTCAATAAGTTGAGGGATGAAAAGGAGCATGCTTACCCGGGTAGTTTTTGCCTACTGGTAGTATACCTTGTTAGTGCTCGTTAGTTAAGTAGCTCACTCTAGTCCTTTTAGGTTTTCAGCATAGCACTTGCAATCGCTATGCACCACAAGCCATTAGGCTTAGTGTTTGAACTCAGGGCCTCTAACAACCTTGACAGTCTTGTGAAACACCTGATCTGCTCATGGGTTGGTGCAAACATCATCGATCATGGAGACTAGCACGTTCTTTGTAAGAACAATAAAAGGAGAAGTGGAGTCTGAAAAGCCATAGGTTGAACGCAACATAGAATCTCGTGTGTGTTCTTCGTGTGTTCATATCCTACCTCTTGATGTCGTGAGCTTGACTACGTGACGAATTCTGGCAATTGGCATCAGAGCCCGGTACAACAAAGAGATGCCGGGTAAGGATGACGAGAATTCCTCAGCTTCGTTGACTCACGATTACTTCTGAATCTCCTCCTTTGGGAGAACTACTTGATAGCTATCTTGAGATATTAAAAGAAAAGGAAATACCTGAATATAAACCATCCACTTCCACTTTGAGAACATCACCTACTCCTATTTTGAGGACACAACCTACTCCAACCACACCTACTAAACTTAAATTGAGATTTACCAAAGCTGCTAGAGAATGTGACACTGATAAAGATCCTGATGCTTTGGAAAAAATATTTTAAAGAAGAGCTTTGGGAGACTTATTTTTACCTGATTATGAATTGTGTGCTGACCTTATATATATTGAAGATGATTCTTATGATTTCCTGTGGAACGTGAAGTTATTAAAATTTTGAAACTCTAAGCTTTCAGGGATTGGATAGCGGAAGTTTTTTTGGCCATGTTAACATTGTTGAAGATCTTGCTAGAATTTTAATGGAAAAAAGGCACATTCTCCCTCTCTTTATGATTAAGCTATTTCCTTCTTCACTAGGAGGGGATGCTAACATGCGGTTGAATAATTTTCCACCTAGGAGAATAATAAATTTCAAAGATATAATTTACATGTTGATGGAAAAATATATGCCCCATCATAAACAACATGCTATCAGTGGAGATTCATAGTGATCCTTGATAACCCACAAGTATAGGGGATCACAACAGTTTTCGAGGGTAGAGTATTCAACCCAAATTTATTGATTCGACACAAGGGGAGCCATAGAATATTCTCAAGTATTAGAAGTTGAGTTGTCAATTCAACCACACCTGGATAACTTAATATCTGCAGCAAAGTATTTAGTAGCAAAGTAATATGATAGTAATGGTAACAGTGGTAAAAGTAACGGTAGCAGTTTTGGTTTTGTAGTGATTGTAACAGTAGCAACGGAAAAGTAAATAAGCGGAGGACACCATATGAAAATCTCGTAGGCATTGGATCGGTGATGGAGAATTATGTCGGATGCAATTCCTCATGTAGAAGTTATAACCAAGGGTGACACAGAACTAGCTCCAGTTCATCAATGTAATGTAGGCATGTATTCCGAATATAGTCATACGTGCTTATGGAAAAGAACTTGCATGACATCTTTTGTACTACCTTCCTGTGGCAGCGGGGTCCTATTCGAAACTAAGGGATATTAAGGCCTCCTTTTAATAGAGTACCAGACCAAAGCATTAGCACTTAGTGAATACATGAACTCCTCAAACTACGGTCATCACTGGTAAGTATCCCGATTATTGTCACTTTGGGGTTAACAGATCATACCACATAATAGGTGACTATTGGCTTGCAAGATAGGATCAAGAACACAAATATATTCATGAAAACATAATAGGTTCAGATCTGAAATCATGGCACTCGAGCCCTAGTGACAAGCATTAAGCATAGCAAAGTCATAGCAACATCAATCTTAGAACATAGTGGATACTAGGGATCAAACCCTAACAAAACTAACTCGATTACATGATAAATCTCATCCAACCCATCACCGTCCAGCAAGCCTACAATGGAATTACTCACGCACGGTGGTGAGCATCATGAAATCGGTGATGGAGGAAGGTTGATGATGATGATGATGGCGACGGATTCCCCTCTCCGGAGCCCCGAACGGACTCTAGATCAGCCATCCCGAGAGAGTTTAGGGCTTGGCGGCGGCTCCGTATCGTAAAATGCAATGAATCCTTCTCTCTAATTTTTTTCTCCCCGAACACGAATATATGGAGTTGGAGTTGAGGTCGGTGGAGCACCAGGGGGCCCACGAGGCAGGGGTGCGCCCCCACCCTCATGGACAGGGTGTGGGCCCCCTGGCCTTGATTCTCCCGCTAGTATTTTTTTATTAATTCCAAAAATAATCTCCGTTGATTTTCAGGTCATTTCGAGAACTTTCATTTCTGCACAAAAATAACACCATGGCAATTCTGCTGAAAACAGCATCAGTTCGGGTTAGTTCCAATTAAATCATGCAAGTTAGAGTCCAAAACAAGGGCAAACGTGTTTGGAAAAGTAGATACGACGGAGCCGAATCAATTCTCAAAACAAGCACGAGGCTTTCCCTCAAGCTTGTCGGGCAGGGGGAGGGTGATCTGCAAAGGAGAAACTCATACCGTAATATCAAAGGACATGCTTTGCTTGATATATTTTTATAATGCTCTAACCCCTGAATCTAGGACACAACTAGATAGCTATGCAGGAAATGTTTTCAAGGATAGGACACTGAATGAAGCTAAGGTTATTCTTGATGGGATTGCCAAAATTTATGATAACTGGAATTAATTGTTGGGGAACGTATTAATTTCAAAAAAATTCCTACGCACACGCAAGATCATGGTGATGCATAGCAACGAGAGGGGAGAGTTTCGTCCACATACCCTCGTAGACCGAAAGCGGAAGCGTTATGAAAACGTGGTTGATGTAGTCATACGTCTTCACGATTTGACCGATCCAAGTACCGAACAGACGGCACCTCCGAGTTCAGCACATGTTCAGATCGGTGACGTCCCATGAACTCACGATCCAGCAGAGTTTCGTCAGCATGACGGCGTGATGACGGTGATGATGATGCTACCAATGCAGGGCTTCGCCTAAGCACCGCTACGATATAACCGAGGGGGATTATGGTGGAGGGGGCACCGCACACGGCTAAAAGATCAACTGATCAACTCGTGTGTCTATGTGGTTCCCCCCTCCCTGTATATAAAGGAGTGGAGGAGGGGGAGGGGGCCGGCCTCCTAGGCGCGCCCCAAGGGGAGTCCTACTCCCACCGGGAGTAGGAATCCAACCCTTCCAAGAGTAGGAGTAGGAGGGAAGGAAGGAGGAGAGAGGGGGAAGGAAAAGGGCCCCCTTCCTTGTCCAATTCGTACTAGAGGGGGAGGGGGCACGCGGCCTGCCCTGGCCGCCCCTCCTCTTCTCCACTAAGGCCCAATAGGCCCATTATACTCCCCGGGGGGTTCCGGTAACCCCAGGTACTCCGGTTTTTGTCCGAACTTACCCGGAACCCTTCCGAAGTCCAAACATACTCATCCAATATATCGATCTTTATGTCTCGACCATTTAGAGACTCCTCGTCATGTCCGTGATCATATCTGGGACTCCGAACTAACTTCGGTTCATCAAAACACATAAACTCATATTACCGATCGTCACCGAACATTAAGCGTGCGGACCCTACGGGTTCGAGAACTATGTATACATGACCGAGACACGTCTCTGGTCAATAACCAATAGCGGAACCTGGATGCTCATATTGGTTCCTACATATTCTACGAAGATCTTTATCGGTCAAACGCATAACAACATACGTTGTTCCTTTGGTCATGGGTATGTTACTTGCCCGAGATTCGATCGTCGGTATCTCAATACCTAGTTCAATCACGTTACCAGCAAGTCTGTTTACTCGTTCCGTAATGCATCATCCCGCAACTAACTCATTTTGCTTGCAAGGCTTATAGTGATGTGCATTACCGAGAGGGCCCAGAGATACCTCTCCGACAATCGGAGTGACAAATCCTAATCTTGATCTATGCCAACTCAACAAGTACCATCGGAGACACCTGTAGAGCACCTTTATAATCACCCAGTTACGTTGTGACGTTTGTTAGCAAACAAAGTGTTCCTCCGGTATTCGGGAGTTGCATAATCTCATAGTCATAGGAACATGTATAAGTCATGAAGAAATCAATAGCAATATACTAAACGATCAAATGCTAAGCTAACGGAATGGGTCAAGTCAATCAGATCATTCTCTAATGATGTGATGTCGTTAATCAAATGACAGCTCATGTCTATGGCTAGGAAACTTAACCATATTTGATTCAACGAGCTAGTCAAGTAGTGGCATACTAGTGACACTCTGTTTGTCTATGTATTCACACATGCACTAAGTTTCCGGTTAATACAATTCTAGCATGAATAATAAACCTTTATCATGATATAAGGAAATATAAATAACAACTTTATTATTGCCTCTTGGGCATATTTGCTTTAGTCTCCCACTTCCACTAGACTCAATAATATAGATTACACAGTAATGATTCTAACACCCATGGAGACTTGGTGCTGATCATGTTTTTCTCGTGAGAGAGGCTTAGTCAACGGGTCTGCAACATTCAGATCCGTATGTATCTTGCAAATCTCTATGTCTCCCTCCTTGACTTGATCGCGGATGGAATTGAAGCGTCTCTTGATGTGCTTGGTTCTCTTGTGAAATCTGGATTCCTTTACCAAGACAATTGCACCAGTATTGTCACAAAAGATTTTAATTGGACCCGATGCACTAGGTATGACACGTAGATCGGATATGAACTCCTTCATTTGCTGCTTCCGAAGCAGCTATGTACTCCGCTTCACACGTAGATCCCGCCACGACGCTTTACTTAGGACTGCACCAACTGACAGCTCCACCGTAGAATATAAATACGTATCCGGTTTGTGACTTAGAGTCATCCAGATCAGTGTCAAAGCTTACATCGACGTAACCATTTACGATGAGCTCTTTGTCACCTCCATAAATGAAAAACATATCCTTAGTCCTATTCAGGTATTTCAGGATGTTCTTGACCGTTGTCCAGTGATCCACTCCTGGATTACTTTGGTACCTCCCTGCTAAGCTAATAGCAAGGCACACATCAGGTCTGGTACACAACATTGCATACATGATAGAGCCTATGGCTGAAGCATAGGGAACATCTTTCATTTTTTCTCTATCTTCTGCAGCGGTCGGGCATTGAGTCTGACTCAACTTCACACCTTGTAACACAGGCAAGAACACTTTATTTGTTTGATCCATTTTGAACTTCTTCAAAACTTTATCAAGGTATGTGATTTGTGAAAGTCCAATTAGGTGTCTTGATCTATCTCTATAGATCTTGATGCCCAATATATAATAGCAGCTTCACCGAGGTCTTTCATTGAAAAACTCTTATTCAAGTATCCTTTTATGCTATCCAGAAATTATATATCATTTCCAATCAACAATATGTCATCCACATATAATATTAGAAATGCTACAGAGCTCCCACTCACTTTCTTGTAAATACAGGCTTCTATAAAAGTCTGTATAAAACCATATGCTTTTATCACACTATCAAAACGTTTATTCCAACTCTGAGATGCTTGCACCAGTCCATAGATGGATCGTTGGAGCTTACACACTTTGTTACCATCCTTTGGATCGATAAAACCTTCAGGTTGCATCATATACAACTCTTCTTCTAGAAATCCATTCAGGAATGCGGTCTTTGCATCCATTTGCCAAATTTGATAATCATAAAAATGCGGCAATTGCTAACATGATTTAGATGGACTTAAGAATCGCTACGAGTGAGAAAGTCTCATCATAGTCAACTCCTTGAACTTGTCGAAAACCTTTCGCAACAAGTAGAGCTTTGGACAGTAACATTACCGTCAGCGTCAGTCTTCTTCTTGAAGATCCATTTATTCTAGATGGCTTGTCGATCATCGGGCAAGTCAACCAAAGTCCATGCTTGAATCCCATCTCAGATTTCATGGCCTCAAGCCATTTTGCGGAATCTGGGCTCATCATCGCTTCCTCATAGTTCGTAGGTTCGTCATGGTCAAGTAACACGACCTCCAGAACAGGATTACCATACCACTCTGGTTGACCTACGAGGTTCGATAGTAACTTGATCTGAAGTTACATGATCATCATCATTAGCTTCCTCACTAATTGGTGTAGGAGTCACAGGAATAGATTTCTGTGATGAACTACTTTCCAATAAGGAAGCAGGTACAGTTAGAGCATCTCCAGCCATTGAGCTCCCAGGAGGCATTTTTCTCGCCATCTGGGGGCTGCCGGCGGATATTTTATGCTGGGGAGAGAGTGTTCCCAGCCATGCTCCCACCCATGTCTCATCCAGCGGACGCATGGCGGCGGATGCTTCCCGACGACACCATGGCCGGCCCGTCCACCACGCCGGAGTGGCAGGACATCGGCCAGACCAAGGCCGCTCGACATCGGGTGCACCATGCCCAGGCAGAGCACCGCCGCCATGGCTACGTCCATCGCGTGCCCGCCCGCATGTAGCACCCACCACCGAGCACCGCCCGTCATCCGCGGCCACTGCGGCCGCACCGGACTCCACCTCGTGCCGGCTCTCCCGCGCGCTAGACACCCTCGAGCTCGGCCCCGATCAGCTGTAGGCTCTACGCCGGGGCCCAGGAGCAGCAACAGGACGCCGGCCAGGGCGAGCAGCGCCACGGCGATGCCCAACGCAGCGCACAGACAACGAACCCTGCGGGATGGTGAGGGACGCGGCCTCGTAGCCGGTGACTGAGGAGGCGATGCGCTCGCGTAGAGCTCCGCGGACCGCGGGAAGACGCCGCGTCTGGTCACGACAAGAGCTGCCGCCGCACGTGAGAAGTCCGGCCAGATCCGAAAGCCGCCCGCATCGGCGTGCCCCACCTCCGGCCGCTCCGCGCCGCTCCACCTCTGCCCGGCCACGCGCACTCCTACTCCGCCCCGGCCTTGCCTGCTCCGGCCTCGCCAGCCCCGGCCTCGCCCGTCCCGGCCTTGCCTGCTCCGGCCACGGCAGGGGCTCGGGAGGCCAGCGGGAGGGCACGGGGAGGTGGCTAGGGGCGCGGCCACCCGGTAGGGAGCTCGAGAGGCCGGCGGGGTGGCGCGGGAGACCGGGCGCGGCGCCGTAGGCAGCCGGATGAGGGAGCCTGGGAGGCAGCCAGGCGAGGCGGAGCCAGCCAGGGGCGCAGCCGCGCGTGGGGCCGGCGCGAGTCATGGGCGAGGCGGCCAGACCCTGCATGCTTCGGGCCGCCGGAGCTATGGGGGAGGTGGCGCGAGCGGAGCCCCGCCCCGGCGATGCGCGCTGTGGTAGGTAGTGAAAGGAGAGAGAAAAGAGAGAAAGGAGAGGAGAGAGGAGAAAGAGGGGAGAGAGAGGGGCTGACAGTGGGCCTGTGCGTTGAAAAAGGAATCGCTGGCATGCCTAGCTGCTCCCCAGGGGGCTGGGTTTGGGGTGGGACTGCCGGCGTCAATTTTGTCCAAATCCGGCGAAAAGTGAGGCTTTCGGGCGCGAGTGGGAGGATATTTTACTTCCGACGCCCAAAAAGCGGCCGTGGGGGCGTCTCGGGGGGACGGCTGGAGATGCTCTTACCTCATCAAGTTCTACTTTCCTCCCACTCACTTCTTTCGAGAGAAACTCCTTCTCTAGAAAGGATCCATTCTTAGCAACGAATGTCTTGCCTTCGGATCTATGATGGAAGGTGTACCCAACAGTCTCCTTTGGGTATCCTATGAAGACACATTTCTCCGATTTGGGTTCGAGCTTATCAAGTTGAAGCTTTTTCACATAAGCATTGCATCCCAAAACTTTCAGAAACGACAACTTTGGTTTCTTGCCAAACCATAGTTTATAAGGCATCGTCTCAATGGATTTAGATGGTGCCCTATTTAACGTGAATGCAGCCGTCTCTAAAGCATAACCCAAAAATGATAGCGGTAAATTAGTAAGAGACATCATAGATTGCACCATATCTAGTAAAGTACGATTACGATGTTCGGACACACCATTACGCTGTGGTGTTCTGGGTGGCACGAGCTGCAAAACTATTCCGCATTGTTTCAAATGAAGACCAAACTCGTAACTCAAATATTCTCCTCCACGATCAGCTCGCAAAAACTTTATTTTCTTGTTACGATGGTTTTCCACTTCACTCTGAAATTCTTTGAACTTTTCAAATGTTTCAGACTTATGTTTCATCAAGTAGATATACCCATATCTGCTCAAATAATCTGTGAAGGTGATAAAATAACGATACCCGCCGCGAGCCTCAACATTCATCGGACCACATACATCAGTATGTATGATTTCCAACAAATCTGTTGCTCGCTGCATTGTTCCAGAGAACGGCGTTTTAGTCATCTTGCCCATGAGGCATGGTTCGCAAGTACCAAGTGATTCATAATCAAGTGATTCCAAAAGTCCATCAGAATGGAGTTTCTTCATGTGCTTTACACCAATATGACCTAAATGGTAGTGCCACCAATAAGTTGCACGATCATTATCAACTCTGCATCTTTTGTCTTCAATATTATGAATATGTGTATCACTACTATTGAGATTCATCAAAAATAGACCACTCTTCAAGGGTGCATGACCATAAAAGATATTACTCACATAAATAGAACAACCATTATTCTAAGATTTAAATGAATATCCGGCTCGCATCAAACAAGATCCAGATATAATGTTCATGCTCAACGCTGGCACAAAATAACAATTATTCAGGTCTAAAACTAATCCTGAAGGTAGATGTAGAGGTAGCGTGCCGACCGCGATCACATCGACTTTGGAACCATTTCCCACGCGCATCGTCACCTCGTCCTTAGACAATCTTCGCTCAATCCGTAGTCCCTGTTTCGAGTTGCAAATATTAGCAATAGAACCAGTATCAAATACTCAGGTGCTACTGTGAGCATTAGTAAGGTACACATCAATAACATGTATATCACATATACCTTTGTTCACCTTGCCATCCTTATTATCCACCAAATACTTGGGGCGGTTCCGCTTCCAGTGACCAGTCCCTTTGCAGTAGAAGTACTCAGTCTCAGGCTTAGGTCCAAACTTGGGCTTTTTCACTTGAGCAGAAACTTGCTTGTCGTTCTTCTTGAAGTTCCCCTTCTTCCCTTTACCCTTTTTCTTGAAACAGGTGGTCTTGTTGACCATCAATGCTTGATGCTCCTACTTGATTTCTACCTCCACAGCCGTTAGCATTGCGAAGAGCTCGGGAATTGTCTTATCCATCCCTTGCATATTATAGTTCATCACGAAGCTCTTGTAGTTTGGTGGCAGTGATTGAAGAATTCTGTCAATGACACTATCATCCGGAATATTAACTCCCAGTTGAATCAACTGATTGTTATACCCAGACATTTTGAGTATATGCTCACTGACAGAACTATTCTCCTCCATCTTGCAGCTAAAGAACTTATTGGAGACTTCATATCTCTCAATCCGGGCATTTGCTTGAAATATTAACGTCAACTCTTGTGTAATCTCATATGCTCCATGACGTTCAAAACGATGTTGAAGTCCCGATTCTAAGCCATAAAGCATGGCACACCGAACTATCGAGTAGTCATCAGCTTTGCTCTGCCAAACGTTCATAACATCTGGCATTGCTCCTGCAGCGGGTTTGGCACCTAGCGGTGCTTCCAGGACATAATTCTTCTGTGCAGCAATGAGGATAATCTACGGACCCAGTCCGTGTAATTGCTACCATCATCTTTCAACTTTGCTTTCTCAAGGAATGCATTAAAATTCAACGGAACAACAACACGGGCCATCTATCTACAACAACATATACATGCAAAATACTATCAGGTACTAAGTTCATGATAAATTAAAGTTCAATTAATCAAATTACTTAAGAACTCCCACTTAGATAGACATCCCTCTAATCATCTAAGTGATCACGTGATCCATATCAACTAAACCATGTCCGATCATCACGTGAGATGGAGTAGTTTTCAATGGTGCACATCACTATGTTGATCATATCTTCTATATGATTCACGCTCGACCTTTCGGTCTCAGTGTTCTGAGGCCATATCTGCATATGCTAGGCTCGTCAAGTTTAACCCGAGTATTCTGCATGTGCAAAACTGGCTTGCACCCGTTGTATGTGAACGTAGAGCTTATCACACCTGATCATAACGTGGTGTCTCGGCACGATGAACTTTTGCAACGGTGCATACTCAGGGAGAACACTTATACCTTGAAATTTAGTGAGAGATCATCTTATAATGCTACTATCGATCTAAGCAAAATAAGATGCATAAAAGATAAACATCATATGCAATCAATATAAGTGATATGATATGGCCATCATCATCTTGTGCCTTTGATCTCCATCTCCAAAGCGCCGTCATGATCACCATCGTCACCGGTGCGACACCTTGATCTCCATCGTTGCATCGTTGTCGTCTCGCCAACTATTGCTTCTACGACTATCGCTACCGCTTAGTGATAAAGTAAAGCAATTACATGGCGATTGCATTTCATACAATAAAGCGACAACCATATGGCTCCTGCCAGTTGCCGATAACTCTATTACAAAACATGATCATCTCATACAATAAAATTTAGCATCATGTCTTGACCATATCACATCACAACATGCCCTCCAAAAACAAGTTAGACGTCCTCTACTTTGTTGTTTCAAGTTTTACGTGGCTGCTACGGGCTGAGCAAGAACCGTTCTTACCTACGCATCAAAACCACAACGATATTTTGTCAAGTATGTGATGTTTTAACCTTCACAAGGACCAGGTGTAGCCACACTCGATTCAACTAAAGTTGGAGAAACTGACACCCACCAGCCACCTGTGTGCGAAGTACGTCGGTAGAACCAGTCTCGCATAAGCGTATGCGTAATGTCGGTTAGGGCCGCTTCATCCGACAATACCGCCAAATCAAAGTATGACATGCTGGTAAGCTGTATGACTTGTATCACCCACAACTCAATTGTGTTCTACTCGTGCATATAACATCTACGCATAAACCTGGCTCGGATGCCACTGTTGGGGAACGTACTAATTTAAAAAAAATTCCTAGGCACATGCAAAATCATGGTGATGCATAGCAACGAGAGGGGAGAGTGCCGTCCATGTACTCTCGTAGACCAAAAGCGGAAGCATTATGACAACGTGGTTGATGTAGTCGTACGTCTTCACGATCCGACCGATCCAAGTACCGAACACATGGCATCTCCGAGTTCAGCACACGTTCAGCTCGGTAACGTCCCACGAACTCACGATCCAGCAGAGCTTCGAGGGAGAGCTCCGTCAGCATGACGGCGTGATGATGGTGATGATGATGCTACCGACGCAGGGCTTCGCCTAAGCACCGTTACGATAAAACCGAGGTGGATTATGGTGGAGGGGGGGAACCGCACACGGCTAAAAGATCAATTGATCAACTTTTGTGTCTATGGGGTGCCCCCCTCCCCCGTGTATAAAGGAGTGGAGGAGGGGGAGGGGGCTGGCATCCTAGGCACGCCGCAAGGGGAGTCCTACTCCCACCAGGAGTAGGACTCCATCCCTTCCAAGAGTAGGAGTAGGAGGGAAGGAAGGAGGAGAGAGGGGGAAGGAAAAAGGGGGGCGCGACCCCCCTTCCTTGTCCAATTCGGACTAGAGGGGGAGGGGCGCGCGGCCTGCCATGGCCGCCCCTCCTCTTCTCCACTAAGGCCCAATAGGCCCATTATACTCCCTGGGGAGTTCTGGTAAACCCCGATACTCCAGTATTTGTTCGAACATACCCGGAACCCTTCCGAAGTCCAAACATAGTCATCCAATATATCGATCTTTATGTCTCGACCATTTAGAGACTCCTCGTCATCTCCGTGATCATATCTGGGACTCCGAACTACCTTTGGTTCATCAAAACACATAAACTCATATTACCGATCGTCACCGAACGTTAAGCGTGCGGACCTACGGGTTCGAGAACTATGTAGACATGACCGAGACACGTCTCTGGTCAATAACCAATAGCGGAACCTGGATGCTCATATTGGTTCCTACATATTCTATGAAGATCTTTATCGGTCAAACCGCATAACAACATACGTTGTTCCTTTTGTCATGGGTATGTTACTTGCCCGAGATTCGATCGTCGGTATCTCAATACCTAGTTCAATCTCGTTACCGGCAAGTCTCTTTACTCGTTCCGTAATGCATCATCCGGCAACTAACTCATTATTTGCATTACTTGCAAGGCTTATAGTGATGTGCATTACCGAGAGGGCCCAAAGATACCTCTCCGACAATCGGAGTGACAAATCCTAATCTTGATCTATGCCAACTCAACAAGTACCATCGGAGACACCTGTAGAGCACCTTTATAATCACCCAGTTACATTGTGACATTTGGTAGCACACAAAGTGTTCCTCCAGTATTCAGGAGTTGCATAATCTCATAGTCATAGGAACATGTATAAGTCATGAAGAAAGCAATAGCAATATACTAAACGATCAAATGCTAAGCTAATGGAATGGGTCCAGTCAATCACATCATTCTCTAATGATGTGATCCCGTTAATCAAATGACAACTCATGTATATGGCTAGGAAACTTAACCATCTTTGATTCAACGAGCTAGTCAAGTAGAGGCATACTAGTGACACTCTGTTTGTCTATGTATTCACACATGTACTAAGTTTCCGGTTAATACAATTCTAGCATGAATAATAGACATTTATCATGATATAAGGAAAAATAAATAACAACATTATTATTGCCTCTAGGGCATATTTCCTTCATTAGCAAGAACCACAACCAACCCCTAAATCCAAGAAGAAAGGCATGTACATCTTGAGTGATGAATATATGAAAGAAGCTAAGAAATCTTTCTGATGAACGGGCGTTCCAGCCCCTGAAGTGAAAATGCTACCTCCTATGGTTGACACCCTTTTATCTCAAACTTCTATTCTTGTTTTTGAAGTTAATTATTAATAAAATTTTGAGGAAGGTGATCAACCATATAAGAAATCTCCTAGTCAATGCCATGATGAACTAGATAAGTTTCTTGTTAAACAACACCACTTTAACCTGGACATGAGGAGATAAGTTTCTGAAAATTCTTCTAGTATTGAAAACATGTCCAAAACCATGGAAATAACTATGAATTATATTATAGGACTTGATAAAAATTACAATATGATTCAAACACAAATCTTGCAAATTATGCAAACTTAGGAAATCATAATTCTTGATAGGGAAAATGGGAATAATGAAATTTGTGGAGTAGGCACTAGAGGTGGAGCTTCACCCAAGATCCTTTATATCCTGAAGGTCATCCCGATAGAATTATGTAATCACAAAATATAGATGGAGTAGCATCTAAAAC
This sequence comes from Triticum urartu, assembly GCF_003073215.2. Classification (NCBI taxonomy): domain Eukaryota; kingdom Viridiplantae; phylum Streptophyta; class Magnoliopsida; order Poales; family Poaceae; genus Triticum; species Triticum urartu. The sequence continues at coordinate 58,933,367 of NC_053027.1, forward strand.
TTCTAGAGATAAAAAGAAAAGGACGAAGCATAGAAATACGTACAATATGCCTCCATAGAAATCAATCGTAGACACCCATCCAACAATTAATTGGGTGGGCCATAATGAAATCTCATCCTATTGAGGAAAATAAAAAAAGAACATACCTAAAAAGATCGATGTGTCAACCAATGTACGAGCTTGACAAACCAGGCACAATCTCAACAATGTATGCATTTGTGTCGATGCCGCTCGCAAAGCCCCCGCCCCATGCGTCTACACAAAGAGCTTTCTTGCTTTCAAGGACTCTGGGAGGTGTTATATCATGGGATGAATTGATCAGGGTTGCGCGCGATTGCAACAATGGTTGTAGTACTTCCTGAGAATTTTAATGAGGATGGAACTCGATGACTAGGTGAATGAAAATTGGGCTATTGGGCCTTGTTGGACCAGGGAGCTAGAGAGAATTAGGAGGTGGGCTAGCCAATCACTGGGCTAAAAGCTTGTATAATCTTTTATCATGTGTAATTGTTTTCATACATATACATGGTATGTACTACAAATACATAACTTTTGGCAAGAATAACGAGTATTCAACTTAATACCCATGAATGGAATTGGGCCCTTCCCTAGCTATGATGACACCCAACCAACTTCAAGCTCTAATTGTCAATATCCTCAAATTTTGGAGTAGGATCGACAACGTATGGTGCTAGTGACTGATAGTAGAGGGTAGTCTTGGTTCCGAACTCCGTATCATGGCATTTCTAGAACTTGCCAGCTTCCAGTATCGTGTCTAGAGAAACATTTATTGTATTTTTTTTGTTTCAGATGCAGTACAAATAAAAGTTTGTATCAATGACTCACATGGGTAGCCAACTAGCTCCTTGCTAAATTACTAATGAAAATAAACATTCTATCGTGAAGACTCTGAGAATGGGCAGGATTCCACTCAATGACACTACTACTAGGGAGTGTGATGACAAAGGGGGTTCTTTCTTATTGCACAGGTAGTTAAAGCCTCATATGCGCAACCATGTATGTTGGGCTAATAGGTACAAAAATGAAACCGACCTCCCATGATGTACCATAGTAGTAAAGAATAATGAGATCCCACAATAACTAGATGATGAGTGTCTGTGTTACGAACTTTGTGATCAGACTAGACGGATGAGACAAAGTGTATACACTACAAAAAAATACACTTCCGTGATGATACGTGTTTGTCACAGTAGGTCGCGTTTTCTGTCATGCATGTACATCCATGACAAATTTATGACAGAATAAAGATAGTCATACCTGTGCTGTCGTAGAAGTGTTCCATGACATTACCAAAATTATCATCACGGAAGTGTCCACTTCCATGATGATAAATCGCGCGTCACAGAAGTGCTTTCGTCAAGGGTGACCGACACGTGGCATCCACCATAACGAAACGCCGTTAAGCTATCGGGTCGGGTTTTGGATCCGACAGCCCGTTAACAGCCCCGACCAATGGGGATTTTCCATGTGTAAAATCATCATTGGCTTGAGGAAACACGTGTCGGCTCATCGTTGGGACAGATGTCAACCACTCATTGGACGGAAGGCGCCTATGATACATCGACATGTGGAACGACCCAACAGAGGCCCATTCCTATGAAAAGGCCGGCCCGTTTGACTTGGTCAAAAGCTGGCGGGCCGACCCATGGAAAGCTTGTTAACGGCCTGTTCGAATATAGCCCATTTACAGCCCGCTAACCCAAGGCCCGTTACACCCTATCCAAATTAGGCCCAGTAGCGTCATCTGGGCCATCCAATATGATTCCAGCCTGTTTTCACTTCTGGCCCATGTATGGCCCATGACGTCTTTCGGCCCATATGAGGCCCTATGTAACTCTTGGCCTACTAACGGCCCGTGGTGAAACTGGCCCGTAATGAACAGTGTATCACTTTACACCCATTAACGGCCCGTGGTGAAACTGGCCCATAATGAACAGTGTATCACTTTATACCCATTAACGACCCGTTATTCCGTTGGGCCGTTTCTAGCCCATGTTATCTTTCGGCCTTCTCAGAGCCCATTTATTCTTGGGCTCATTTCCAGCATTCGTTTACTTACGGCCCGTTACTGTCATTTTCTGCTTGTGGGCCAAATTCAGCCCGTGGTTACAGTCGGCCCGTTTGTGGTCCGTTAATACGTTGGGCCGATTTCATAGCGTCATCAAATACGGCCTATTAACGATGGCCCATTATGGTCGGCCCATGAACGAACGATTCCAACTCTAGCCCGTTTACGACCATAATGCGGTCTGTTTGGCCCATGTTTGGCCAATCGATTATACGGCCCGTATAAGGCCCATTGATAATACGGCCCGCAGAAGGCCCATTGTTTCTACGGCCCATAGAAGGCCCACTGTTTCTACGGCCAGTAGGAGGCCCAGTGTCACTACAGTAAATATTAGCCCATGGTTATTGTGGCCTAGTTTAAAAAAATAGGTTATTGCAGCCACTACCTAACCGCGGAAAAAGAACTGCAATGACTACAAGCAAACAAATAAACAAGACATCAAGGAAATAAATAAGCAAGCAACTAACGCTAGGCTATCACGGCTATTACACATAATACATCCACTGGGCATCAAAGTTCGCCACCAGTGCAAATATAGGGAACGAAGGAGCATATCATATACAATGGTTGTCAAAGTTGGTGACCAGCGCAAATAAACGCCACAGCAAAACAAATCCAGAACTGAAACCACTTCAGAAGGTCTCAAGAAACAATATCCTGGGTACCCATAATGCTGGCAAGATGCTTAGCAAGCTTATTAAGTTTCTCTTGTTTGGCGCTTAAATCCTCCAGCGCTTGCTGTTGCACCAGAAAATATGCATCTGAATTCTGCAGGGACTTCCTCGGTCCTTCAGCTTCCTGTCGCAGCACATCTGATCGATGTCTTTGAACTTGAAGTTGAGACTCAAGAAGACGAACTGATTCAGGTAGCGAGTTCGAAGAGCTTGTGCCAGCAGTAGTGGCCAGTAACTCGAACACTACATCAAGACAGGACTTTTGGGTTCCCTCACTGTCGCCAAGATAGTTTTTATCATCTTTCTTGGAGACCAACAGGGATGTCTCACTATCTTGAACCTTATCTGCATTACTTCCTTTACCATTGGATAACGCGGTACTATTCTCCAATATTTTGTCTGCATTCTAAAAGAGAAACAAGCAGACACATCACATATTTACCATGTTGTATATGAAACTCATTGGTAAATGAGTTCAGTAGTAAAGTGGACAGGATAACAGCATGAAACAAACATATATCTATGTACCATGGTCACTTTATGGTCTATATCATTCTAGTTTTTGTTGCCAAATCAAGATAGAGACACAGTTCAAATAATATTTGTTCAAGACAAAGCAGAATAGACAGAATATAAGTGTGGGTAACTATAGAGCAATAACAACACTTGTAATGTGCAGGACATGAGAACATAACTGTTTATTCAATTGAAACTGAAATCAACATAGAGCAGGTTACAACAGCAAACCAGTTAAAGAAACATGTTTAAAACATACCTGTTGCGCCATTGGAATTTCAATTCCATCCTTCAAATTTGAAAATAGTTGGTATGATTAAATACAGCCATGCAAGAGCAAAGGAGTATGAACCATAGCTACAGAACCTGACCTAAGAACAAATCTTCTTCTCCTTTAAGCGTTGAGTTGGGATTCGGAGTGGTGGTCCTCGTGCTTTGGGCACTGCAGTTCCCTTACTAACTACTCGTGTTTGGGTGCTTTGTGGTGGAGACGGTGCTGTGTCAACTGGAACTGGGTTACTATCTGCCAGGGTTGGGGTTAGAAGGGGTGTAGCTGGTTCTCTATCCAACTGGGTAGGGGTACAATCTACGAGAGTCTGGGTTATGTGTGGTGGATCTGGTCCTTGGGCAAGTACAACCGTGGTTCTATCTGCATCAACTGGTAGCACTATCTTTTCTGAAGACCGTGTTGTTACTCTCTTAGATACTGCCATCACGCTCTCCAATTCAAATGGCTGATAAACAAGAAAAGTAATTGAAAGTATAGACATTGTATGATAGATAGGTGCAATGGATAGTGGGGAATAAAAGAGGGCATGAAATAATTCATATTTATGTTGTCTAACCAAACAGGGTAGCATGACACAATTTCACATATATGATGGCTAACTAAACAGGATAGCATGACACAATTTCACATTATGATGGCTAACTAAAAAAGATGGAAAGACACAGTTCAAAATATGAGACTATGTAAACAGGATGACATGACATAACTATATAATGTGTTTATTAAATAGGTTGGCATGCCATAATTCACATACATTCACGGATAGAATGCCATAATTAAAAATATGATGATTGTAAACACTAAACAGGATGAGATGATATAACTATATGATGTCTTTATTAAATGGGTTTCCATGCCATAGTTCAGATAGATGATGTGTATGTACTATGTAAACATGATGGCATGATATAATTCAAATATATGATTTATATAGTAAGCAAGTAAGCAGATGGCAATCCATATATGATGTAAAAACTAAGCAATGCAAGACAACATGCATGACATGGGTAATATAACCCTGCCAAGTTTGAGCCTAGACCTCAGGGGGAAAATAGGACTGGTCATCAGTCTCTGAATCCTCCTCTGAGGAGTTCTTTGTAACCAGCAAGATGTCTGCTTCAGCAGGTAGCATTGTCTGCTCTGAATACCTTGTTTTCACTCCAGATACTTCCATCACCGCTTCAAATGGCTGATGCACAGGAAGAGTAGTTGAATATACAAACGTTGTCGACAAATGGAACACGTAATACAAAAAAATGATAGCATGATATAATTCACGTACATGATGATTGGCTAAACAACATGGCATTGCATAATTCAGATATATAATGCCTTTGCAACAAGATAGCATTGTATAATTCACATATATAATGTCTTGCAACAAGATGGCAATGCATAATTCACATATATGGTAATTAGACACTGAATAGGTGGCATTCACACAAAGCATGTCTAAACTAATCAAATGACATAGCAATGCAAGACAGCATACTCACGATATGAGCAACATAACCCTGCCAAGTTAGAGCATGCACCTCGAGGGGGGGGGGGAATAAGACTGGTCATCTGTCTCTGAATCCTCCTCTAAGGAGCTATCCGTAACCAGCGAAATATGCGCTTCGTCAGATAGCATAGTCTGCTCTAAAGACATTGTTTTCACTCCAGAATTTGCCATCACCGTGTCAAATGGCTGATGCACACGAAGAGCAGTTGAATGGAATAACATTGTTGACAAATGTAATATGTAACAAAAAAAGGATGGCCTGATATAATTTACATATAAGATGACTCGCTAAGCAGGATGGCATTGCAAAATTCACATATATGATGCCTGGCTAAACAAGATGGCGTTGCATAATTCACATAAACGATGAATAAACTAAACATATGGCATTCGCACAAAGGATGTCTAAACTAAGCAGATGACATATTTGATGTATAAAGTAAGCAATGCAAGACACCATATGCATTATATAACCAACATCAGCATGCCAAGTTAGAGCGAAGACCTCAGGGGGTAAATAGGAGTTGTCTTCTCCTTCTGAATCCCCCTCAGAACAGATATCTTCCTCTCGATTACAATCCGAAATGCGTGGAGGGGGGGCTGCCTTTGCGCCTACCATGGAGAAACGTCTTCATGAAATTTTATGGCCACACAAGGCTCATCTCTTTTTCTCTACATGTTCGGTTCCATTGTTTACAATAACTGTCATGCATAGGAATAAAACATAGTGAGATTATGTAAGGAGTGCATGCAGAAATCCAGAGTGATGGTAACAACCTGTGGATAGACCCAAAACCAATAATAGCAGGCAGATAATGGCTTTAGTTAAAAAATACAGATAATGGCTTCTTTACTGTTTGTTTCCCACCCAACATGAAACTCATAGTAGACACCGGAGATTAACCAGATAGTAGATAGATACTATTGATAGCGGCCCTGATATGTACCCCACAACCATTTAAAAACTCAAGTTTGACCATTAGTTTGGAGCCGACTCAGAGTCTAATCGGTGAACATGACGATAAAGTAGCATGTAATATTAAGCGATACATAACGTAAGCAGACACGAAAGAGTGCGACCTCTCTTGTAGACCCGTGTAGTCCTCGAGGTCATCTGCTCAGTTGATGATGGTAGTGCAGTTTTCATGGCTGCCAGCAGCGGGGAAGAAGATCTGAGGCAGCGAAAGACAGTCTGGAGGTCGGATCCCTGCTGTGCTGGACCCTTCTATCGTTGGAGCAGCTGAGTTGGGGTGGACGATGGCGCAGCAGGAGTGGGACAAACCACGCAAGGTTTTCTTTGACATCTGTAAGAGAAGTAATTCTGTAAGGGCTCGTTTGAATTGGACGATTACAACAATGCAGGGATAGGAAATAGACAGGAATAGGATAGGAATGCACGTGCAAAACAGAGAATTTGAAAACACAGGATTTCTGCTAATCTGGGTGTTTGATTCACAACAATTGGAAGATCACAGGATGCAAAGAAGCATGGTGAGATTAAGTCAAACCACAAGAAAATGTACGGTTATAATGATATTATGCTACTATCTCTTAGTCTTGTGCTTCATGAATAGGAATTTGAAAAGGAGGACAAGTGAAAATTAAAATTCCTACATTTTTTCTTTCAAGGAGACACTAAATGAACAAATCTGTGTGCTCAGTGGACAATATATATAACATGTAGAGTAAAAAAGAGATGCAATAAGTGTACAACCTCTTTGGCGAAGCCATGTCGATCTCAGCGTGAATGGGTTGGCCGGTGAGGATGCTCCGGCTGACTTGGCTGTTGGTGGAGGGGAAGAAGATCTTAGGAGTCTGGAGATGGAGCCCGAGGTACTGCTCCGCTGTGATGGAGGGTTTCGTCGTTGGAGCAGCTCCGGTGAGTTGTACGACGCTGAGGCTGAAGCAGGACAAGAGAGACAACGGACAACGTTAACCTGAGTGGAATTCTAATAACATCTCCAATACATGACATAAAATACATAACCACAAAGTGCTAGATGTAAAATACATCAGCCGCTCATGTATGAACTTAACTGTCAAAACTGAATTTAACTGTCGAAACTGAATTTAACTGTCGAAACTGAACTTAACTATCGAAACTGAATTTTGCTGTCGAAACTGAATTTTGCTGTCGGAACTGAACGCACTAGCAAGGTGAGGCTACACGTCGGTCGACTGACTTTTTCATCTCTGGTCAGTCGATTTTGCAGCCGTTGGATACGAAATCAAGGGCATGCGGTTCATCTTCAACCTCCACCCCCCTGAGCCGGCCAAACATCAGCCCCCGCCGCCTACGGCCGGCGGTGCGCCGCCCCGCCCGCCCCAAAAACACTCCCCACCGCCGGTCTGCCGCCGCCCCGGCCATCCCTCTAGGCCCCCCCATGTCGAGCTTTTTCTCCGACGATCCCCACGCCACCGCCCCGCGAACGCCCCGCCACCGCCGGCGACCATCGCCCCCATCCCGAACCCTAAGATAGATAGTGGGGTACCTCTCCGGCGAGCCCCCTCATCGCTGCGGTTGGTTCTTCCTTCACCCTGGCGGCATCGGAGTGAAGTGTAGCTAAATCGGAGTAGCATCGCAAGCAAGAGCAAGAGCTAGAGCAGCAGCGCGAGCAAGAGCAATAACATGTAGATCTCCTACCATTGTAACTGACTTTGTGTAACCCTAACCCTCTCCCGTGTCTATATAAACCGGAGGGTTTTAGTCCTTAGGACAACATACAGAACAACAATCATACCATAGGCTAGCTTCTAGGGTTTAGCCTCTCTGATCTCATGGTAGATCTACTCTTGTACTACCCATATCATCAATATTGATCAAGCAGGACGTAGGGTTTTACCTCCATCGAGAGGGCCCGAACCTGGGTAAAACTTCGTGTCCCTTGCCTCCTGTTACCATCCGGCCTAGACGCACAATTCGGGGCCCCCTACCCGAGATCCGCCGGTTTTGACACCGACACCCCCTCCTCATTTATAGCAGGAGAAGGCCAACCGCCGGCCTCCACGATCTAAGGTAATGATAACTATTTTCTGCATGTACTAGGGACTCGTCAAGTCGGGCAGTTGCCAAGGCTGCGTGGGGAAGTGGAGACTCCCATGTCCCATCAATCGCCACGCATCAAGCAAGGCCACAGGCTGTGGGGGCCCGTGGCGCTACGCGCTTGCCTCTTGGCTTCGCCTTGATGCCAAGTCCGAGCGCGCCTTTGGCCCGGGGGCTACTGTCGGCGTCTTGGGAACGGGGGTCCCCAGACTTGCCTGCCTGCGGCCCACAGCGTGGCTCAGCTAGCGGCCCCGTACGACCCATCTTCACCAGCAAACACCCAAGACACTTGCGAGGGTCGAAGCCTCGCGATGCGGATGACGCAAGCCCTCCTCGAGGGTGGCCTCACCAGGTAGGCTCACGAGAGGCGGAGAGATCAAGGCAGGGGGCACCTCGCGAGGTCCGTGTGACGCAAGCCATGACGACTGGAGCCAGGCGGGCACCAGGCGGGTGCCAACATGCGCAACGTCCTTGTTTCCCCTTTGGTGATAAAGGAGCAGGCGCAGGCGCGGAGTCCCGAGATGTGAAGCAAAGGTTTCCATATTGGTGCAACGAGACCAAGACCAGTAGACCAGAAGGATGGAGGTCACCATGGAGCCCAAGACGGCGTCACCACCAGAGCCTTTGACAGGCGAAGACTACCTTTTGTCAGGATAAATTGTACTAGTTGTCTCCCTTCAAACTTGGCCGCTGTGGGATCCCTTCCCGCCCAAACCTTTGGGAAGAGGACCAGGGCCTCTATAAATAGGACTAGCCACCACAGTAGGAAGCATATCATCTAGAATCAGGTCCATTACACCAAGGCCACCACGCAAGCTCATCGAGCACAAGAACTCCTCTCCTTAGGAGGTTGTTCTTCCTTTGTAACTGTGCATCCTTGGCCTACAAGGCAATCCACCACACCAGACTAGAGTAGGGTATTACACCACATCGGTGGCCCCAACCAGTATAAATCTTTTGTAGTTTTTCTCCGCGAGTTCGACGCATTTAGCCTAGGGATCATAGGAAGGGCGTGAGCTAGAAGGGGAGAGATCTTCGTGCGCACCCCAGTGTTCGAACCTCAAGGGTTTTCCGGAACCCAGAATCCAACAGCTAGGCCTTCCCTTCTATTCTGGCATTTCTGCAGTATAGTCCAAAGATACAACCCTTTCCCATTGATGCTGATGCATACTTAGCATAGATCTGATGTAAGTCCTGCGAGTACTTTGGATGAGTACTCATGCTTTCTTTGGTACCTCTTTCCCCATCTACCCGATTGCTGCGATCAGATGATGAAGCCCGGGAGCCAGCTGATCCTGCTGACGACTACTACTACCCCAAGCTGCTTACTACTACGTGGAGACCATCGAGGACCAGGAGTAGTTAGGAGGCTCCCTGGGAGGAGGCCTATTCCTTTTCGATCCAGTTTTCGTTTTTATGCTAGCCTTCTTAAGGCAGACTTGTTTATCTTATGTTTGTACTCAGAATATTGTTGCTCCCACTAACTTATGTGTTCGAGCCTTCATGGCGCTGGATTGTAATATAAAGTTGTATGACTTTAATTCGTGTCTAAAGTTGTGTTGTGATATCTTCCCGTGAGTCTCTGATCTTGATCGTGTGCATTTGCGTGTATGATTAGTGCACGGTTAAGTCAGGGGCGTCACAGCTAACATGTCTTATCATATAATCACTTTATGGTATGAACAATGAGAAACGGTGAAGTAATAGACATCAACATAATAATATCCATGAATACTAGAAAATAATCATTACTCTTCAAAATATACAATGCTTAACGAATGTTAATCCTACTCATTGAATTATATAAGCATGGTGACGATGACATGTACCTAGGGTAGGGTCATAGGCCTGACCTAGACGCCCTCCCCAAGGACACTGCCCTAAAGTCAGGAACATTCAAAGTACAACAGAAGATACCAACTGAAATCACCTTGGAGTGCAATCCACTCGACCATCTATCACACAGATATCCTAATTCCACTAGACCAAGATAGAGTCACTCGACCATATGAAGAATCACTCAGAGTACAGAAGGTGTAAAGCCAACCCAGGATGGCAACGGTCAGGCGTTCACTCTGTAGTCTTAAAGATCATTTATAGTCATTTACAACTAGCGTTACCAGTAACGCCCCTGCCTTAACATACATTGAACCCTGTGTAACTGAGGGCTGGAGGGGTCTGGCACTCTATATAAGCCACCCCCTCTTCTAGTACAGGGGTTCGCACCCCCTGTAAATGTCACGCATAATCTAGTCAACAAAGCCTCCGGGCACCGAGACGTAGGGCTATTACTTCTTCCGAGAAGCGCCTGAACTCGTAAACCTTGCGTGCACAACCTCGCCGTAGCTAGGGCCTTGCCTTCTCCTACGTACCCCCTATTCTTACTGTCAGACTTGCTCCCACAACAGTTGGCGCCCACCTTGAGGCCGGCGTCTTAGCGACTTCCGGTGAGGTTGCGGTTTTTCCGATCTTTATCGACATGGTTTCTGGCGGTGGTTTGGCTTTGGGCCACGAGATCCATATCGGTGCACTCATTTTCATCGCCGACGACTCCGCCTGGTTCCAACAGGCCCCCCTCGATGTCGAGATGCTCCCCGTCCGCGGGGCGACATACTTCAGCGCGTGCACTCACGACGTCGTCCCACAGTAGTCGTCGACTCAGTATCGATTGGTGCCTGCGGCATCCGCTCTCCCTGCTGTGCGCCGCTGCAAACGATCCGGTCGGTCGCGGCTCTAGTGGTGGGTGAAACATGCGGTGGCTCGTGAGTCAACCACCCCTCAAGTTGCGGCTATCGAGCCTGACGAATCTCTCTACAGACTATTCAACTGGTTCCGCGGAGACTCTTTCCGAGTGCGGAAGCAGCGACCCTGCGGTGGAAGTCCTTATGGTCGACATGACGCGCAGCCCACCTGGGTTCCGTTGCGGTGGTAGCGGTGGCCCGTCCCATGGTCACGACGAATATCATATCGAAGCCCTCACATCAGAGGAGAGGGAAGAGCTGCATCGTCGCAACGTAGAGGCACTCCACACCCCCATCATTGGGGAGACCTCCGAGGCTCGGGCCTTGGAGGCTGCGCGCCTGGCCACTTTGGCTGAGCGCGCACGTATGGAGAATCTACAACATTCACTCGACGAACGCGCTGGTCGGCAGATCCCCGAATCTAGTCGACGGCCTCGACAATTGTTTCCGCCGTCTCGTTCAGCCAAGGTATACCGTACTCCAGTCCAGAATCTTGCAGCTGCAGCACGTATAGCAGATTCAATTCAGCCGTCTCGTTCAGAAGCTGGTAGAGGTTTGCTGCAGATCCGCGCGCTGGTCCGAGCGGCAGGTGAACAAAACTCAGTTGTTTCTCAGTCACGCAACAAGATCCATAGTAGATCTATGGATGCTGACACAGTTTAATCGGCGCACAATCCGAGATAGCCTCCGCGGCGTGACGATCGTGGGCACTGCCAAGATCAGTACCTGGATCAGGGCCATGGATAGTATGATCATGGATACGCCCGTGATGACCACCGTCGAGTGCCTACGCCCCCTTTGAGGGGCGGATCATATGCGCCCGATGGTATTATGACAGGTGCCCGTATGATGATGAGCGGAGAGCTCCAGTCAACCCAAGAGAGACTGGGTTCGATGCAATATCTCTCCTCGTACAAGGTTTGATCGACTGGGGCCGGGCACACAGAGAAGGACAAGACAGAAACCGTCCGAGTGGAAGCAGAGTACATGTTTCTGGACCTAAATGTTTTAGCAGAGCCATCCGAGCTGCTGAGATCCCTCCCAACTTCAGGTTGGCGACGGGCGTGAGTATGTTCACCGGTGAGTCGAAGCCTGACACTTGGCTATAAGATTACCAAGTTGCAGTGCAGATTGGTGGACGCAACGATGATGTAGCCATGAAGCACCTCCCCCTGATGCTCAAGGGTTCAGTAAGAGCTTGGTTGAATCAGTTGGCCCCTGGAAGTATTTTCAGTTGGGAAGAATTGGCCAGAGTGTTTAACAAAAAATTTGAGGGCATCTCCAAGCGACCTGCTAGACTGACTGAATTACATCACTGCGTTCAGAAACAGAACGAGACTTTGAGAGACTTCATCCAGAGATGGACTACTCTTCATCATACTATAGAAAATGTGTCAGAGCACCAGGCAGTTTGCTCCTTCAAAGAGGCCGTCCGATACAGAGAGCTCAACCTGAAATTTGGTCAATCAGGAGACATGTCCCTGGCCTGAATGATGGAAATAGCCACTCGGTACGCTAACAATGAAGAAGAAGACCGACTCCGCAGTGGCAAGAATAAACCAGTCGCCCAAGACACCGGAGGAGGAAATTCTAGTCGAAAGCTGAAAGCTAAGGCTGAACCTGCAGGTCCCACTGAGGCGGCTGTTTTGAATCAATGGAAGTTCAAGGGAAATCCCAAAGGGCCATGGATCCCCCAAAAAGTGAAAGATCAGGCGGGAAATGATGTTCTTGATTTGCTGTGTCACATACACACCAAAACAGATGAAGACGGTAATTTGATTCTGCCCAAACATACCATTCGACAGTGCCGACTCCTGATTCAGAGTTTCCAAGAAGGTCAGCCCATTGAGAAGGAGAAGGAATCTGATAAGGAAGAGGATAAAGAGGAAGATGATGGTTACCCCAATGCCAATGCTACATTAGTGATTTTTGCTGACATTGAGAGCAAAAGTCGACTGAAAGTTATCAATAGAGAAGTGAACATGGTTGCTCCGGCAACTACGTCGTATTCGAAGTGGTCAAAAACTCCCATTACATTCGACCTGTCTGATCACCCAGTGCACATTGCTACCCTCGGGCGGCAAGCGTTGGTGGTCGACCCAGTTGTTGGAGGCACCCAACTGACCAAGGTTCTGATGGATGCTGGCAGTGGTTTGGACATTATGTACGCCGAGACCCTCCGAGGGATGGGCATCCCGATGTCCAAGCTCAGTGAGAGCAACATGCGATTCCACGGAGTCATCCCAGGAAAGAAAGCATATTAACTTGGTCAGATCACTCTTAATGTTGTTTTCAGTGATTCAAAGAATTACCGCAAGGAAAAGTTGACGTTTGAGGTGGTGGATTTTCACAGTGCTTACCATGCTATTCTGGGCAGGCCCGCATATGCTCGTTTCATGGCTCGTCCATGTTATGTATACCTTAAGTTGAAGATGCCTGGAATGTTGAAGATACCTTAAGTCTAAGGCATGATCACAGTCACTAGGAATCGGCAAAGAGCGGAAGAGTGCCTCCATAAGGGTTCAAAAATTGCTGATGAATAGATGGCAGCAGTTGAGATGGAAGAATACGACAAGAATGTTGATCCGAGTGATTTGTTGCAAGCCAAGAAGCCTGCTTCAGAGACCGCATTTCAGTCAGCCGGTGAGACAAAGCCTATTCATATTCACCTGATGGATCCCAATGCTTCTTCGACCCACATCTCAACAACACTCAACAACAAATAGGAAGAAGCGCTCATCCAGTTCCTCTGTGCGAACTAGGACATCTTCGCATGGAAACCATCTGACATGCCGGATGTACCCAGGGGACTGGCTGAGCACCGTTTGCGCATCGATCCAAAAGTAAAACCTGTCAAAGAACATCTCCGTCGGTCCGCCATGGAGAAGAGAAAGGCAATTGGTGAAGAGGTGGCTCGACTTCTGGTAGCTATGTTCATCCAGGAGATATATCACTCTGAGTGGCTCGCCAATGTTGTCATGGTCCCAAGAAAGATGATTCACTTCGTATGTGTATCGATTTCTAGCACATCAATCGGGCCTGCCCGAAAGATCACTTCCCTCTCCCCCGCATCGACCAGATTGTCGACTAAACTGAGGGATGTGAGTGTTTATCCTTTTTGGATGCGTATTCTAGGTACCATCAGATCCGACTGTATGGACCCGATGAAATAAAAAAAGCCTTTATCACCCCGTCGGGGTGCTTTTGCTACGTTACCATGCCCTTTGGTCTTAAGAATGATGGCGCCATGTTCATACACATGATTCAGAAGTGCCTGCTCACTGCAATCAGTCAGAACGTGGAAGCGTACATGGATGATATCGTGGTCAAGTCACATAAAGGTTCTGACCTGCTGTCTGACCTTGCTGAAACATTCACCAACTTAAGAAGATATGATATCAAGATCAATCTATCAAAGTGCACATTCGAAGCCCTAGGCAGAAAATTACTCGGTTTTCTCATTTCTGAATGAGGAATCGACACAAACCCAGAATAGATTGGAGAAATTCTCCGAATGAAATGCCCTGTGCATGTGCATGATGTTTAGAAGCTTACTGGTTGTCTGGTTGCATTGAGTCGATTCATCTCTTGTCCTGGTGAAAAGGCATTGCCTCTTTACCGACTGATGAAAAACTCTGACAAGTTCGAGTGGACTCCCGAAGCCGAAATAGCATTTGTAGAGCTCAAATCCCTGCTTTCCACCCAACCGCACTACAAAAATTTACACTTCTGTGATGATACGTGTTTGTCACAGTAGGTCGCTTTTTTGTCATGCATGTACATCGATGACAAATTTATGACAGAATCAAGATAGTCATACCTGTGCTGTCATAGAAGTGTTCCATGACATTACCGAAATTATCATCTCGGAAGTGTCCACACTACTAGGAAAAGGGCTACTAATGGCGCACTAGTTTTGCCTACTAATGGCGCATCACTGGTGCGCCATTAGTATCACGCCACTAGTATTTTTTACTAATGGCGCACCACTGGTGCGCCATTAGTATAGGCCATGGTGCGCCATTAGTATAGGCCACTGGTGCGCCATTAGTATAGGCCACTGGTGCGCCATTAGTATTTTTGAATTTTGAAGGCGGGAAAATATTAGTGGCGCACCGTCTAACCCCCACCGTGCGCCATTGCTATTTTTGAATTTTGAATTTGGATCTGGATCGTGATTTTGTTCCCCATTTTTTGCTCATTTTTTTGCTCGTTTTTTGGCACGATATTTTTTCAAATTTTGTTCCTGTTTTTGGATCTTGTACGTTCTTTTGCCGTGTTCTTTTGCTGGAGAGGAGTTCGCCGGAGAGGAGGAGGAGGTCATCGGAGAGGCGCTCGCCTACATCGCCGGAGAGGAGGAAGAGGAGGAGTTCGCCGGAGAGGAGGAGGAGGAGTTCGCCGGAGAGGAGGGAGGAGGAGCTCACCGGAGAGGAGGGAGGAGAAACCGTGAGGGGAGGGGAGGGGAGGAGAGGAGGGAGGAGGAGGTCGCCGGAGAGGAGGAGGAGAAGGCCGCCGGAGAGGAGGAGGATAGTATGGTGGAGGAGAGAAGGGAAGATGGAGTGGAGGAGAGGAGGAGATGGAGTGGTGGAGAGGTGGAGTGGAGGAGAAGAATGAAGAGGTAAGGAGGAGAGGACCACGCCTAGCCATATATACGGCATAGATGATTTTTCGAGTAGATGATTTTCGAGTAGATGATTTTTCATATAAAAAACTTTTTCATCCGAGTTCGTACGCAAAAGTTATGCCCATTTTACAAATTCTCGAGAGATTTCGCAAATAAAGTCGAAATTCATATTTGTAAATCTTCACAACAACTAGACCACATATCACATGGGAAACTTATTTTATTTTATTTTTTTTGACATTTCCATCATTTATTTATTGTATTTTTAAACTGAAAAGGCGGTCCACGGGGGGGGGGGGGGTGTTCGGTGGAAGTGGTGGCCAAGTTACTAATGGCGCACCATGGGAGTGGTGCGCCATTACTAGTTCAACTAGTAGCACCCCCGGAAAAATTATTTTTTTACTAATGGCGCACCGTGGATGTGGTGCGCCATTAGTATTTGGACACTAATGGCGCACCAGCACATGGTGCGCCATTAGTATATAGTAATGGCGCACCACATGTCTGGTGCGCCATTAGTAGTTTTGAAAAAATTTAATTTTTTTTACTAATGGCGCACCGTGGATGTGGTGCGCCATTAGTATTTGGACACTAATGGCGCACCAGCACATGGTGCGCCATTAGTATATAGTAATGGCGCACCACATGTCTGGTGTGCCATTAGTGTCAATTCCATCTATAGCCCTTTTCCTAGTAGTGCCACTTCCATGACGATAAATCGTGCGTCACAGAAGTGCTTTCGTCAAGGATGACCGACTCGTGGCATCCACTGTAACGGAACGCCGTTAAGCTATCGGGTCGGGTTTTGGATCCGATAACCCGTTAAAAGCCCCAACCAATGAGAAATTTCCACGTGTAAAATTCTTATTGGCCGGACGAAACACGTGTCAGCTCGTCAGTGGGTCAGATAGGCGCCTATGATACGTCGACATGTGGCACGGCCGAACAGAGGCCCATTCCTGTGAAAAGGCCGACCCGTTTGACTTGGTCAAAAGGTGGCGGGCCGGCCCATGGAAAGCCTGTTAACGGCATGTTCGCATATAGCCCATTTACTGCCCGCTAACCCAAGGCCCGTTATGCCCTATCCGAATTAGGCCCTGTAGCGTCATCTAGGCCATCCAATATAATTCCAGCCCATTTTCACTTCTGGCCCATGTATGGCCCATGACGTCTTTCGGCCCATATGAGGCCCTATGTAACTCTTGGCCTATTAACGACCCGTGGTGAAAGTGGCCCGTAATGAACAGTGTATCACTTTACATCCATTAACGACCCGTGGTGAAACTGGCCCGTAATGAAAAGTGGATCACTTTATACCCATTAACGGCCCGTTATTCCGTTGGGCCATTTCCAGGCCATGTTATCTTTCGGCCTTCTCAGAGCCCATTTATTCTTGGGCTCATTTCCAGCATTCGTTTACTTACGGCCCGTTACTGTCATTTTCTGGTTGTGGGCCAAATTTAGCCCGTGGTTACAGTCGGCCTGTTTGTGGTCCGTTAATACGTTGGGCCGTTTTCATAGCGTCATCAAATACGGCCTATTAACGATGGCCTGTTACGGTCGGCCCATGAACGGATGATTCCAACTCTAGCCCGTTTACGGCCATAATGCGGCCTGTTATTGGCCCATGTTTGGCCAATCGATCATACGGCCCGTATAAGGCCCATTGATGATACGGCCTGTAGAAGGCCCATTGTTTCTACAGCCCGTAGAAGGCCTACTATTTCTACGGCCCGTACAAGGCCCACAGTTTCTACGGCCCGTAGGAGGGCCAGTGTCACTACAGTAAATATTAGCCCATGGTTATTGTGGCCTAGTTTAAAAAAATAAGTTATTGCAGCCACTAGTTAACCGCGGAAAAACAACTGCAATGACTACAAGCAAACAAATAAAGAAGACAACAAGGAAATAAATAAGCAAGCAACTAACGCTAGCCTATCACGGGTATTACACATATTACATCCACTGGGCATCAAAGTTCACCACCAGTGCAAATATAGGGAACAAAGAAGCATATCATATACACTAGCCGTCAAAATTGGCCAACAATGCAAATAAACGCGACAGTAAAACAAGATCATAACTGAAACAACTTCAGAAGAGCTCAAGAAATGTTATCCTGGGTATCCACCATGCTAGCAATAAGCTTAGCAAGCTGATTAGCTTTGTCCTGTTTGGCGCTAAAATCCTCCAATGCTGGCTGTTGCACCAGAAAGTATGCATCTGAATGCTCATGGGACTTCCGCAGTCCTTCCGCTTCTTGTCACAGCACAGCTTGTAGTTGAGACTCAAGAAACCGAACTGATTTAGATAGTGAGTTTGAATAGCTTGTGCAAGCGGTAGTGGCCAGTAACTCCAACACTAAACCAAGACAGGATGTGTCACTATCCTGAACCTTATATGCATTACTTCCTTTACCGTTGCTTAATAAGGCACTCTTCCCCAATATTCTGTCAGCATTCTAAAAGAAGAAACAAGCAGACACATAACAAGTTTAGCATGTACTAGTATATGAAACTCATTTAGGTGAACCAGTTCATTAGTAAGGTGGACAGGATTAAACTACCAAGTCTTCTATTGCCAAGTACTAGTACATAATAAAAGCATCGAACAAACATATATCTATGTCCTATGGTAGCAATGGAATCTTAAATTAGAACAGTTGTTCTTCAGGTTTAGGCACTTGTTCTACATGAATAGAGTACAGTAAGATGCACGAATATAATACTTAAAAATAGAAAATGAGCTCATAGACCTTACCACATTCTTGGTTCGGGACCAGTCCAGAACAAGGCGTTCCCAGTCATCGTCCAATAAATGTGTCTCAGGAGAACGTAAGGGAATTTGATGAGTTCCTTTGCCGGTGAAGTACGTTTTCTTCAGGTAATTCCGATACTACCACCAAGCATTCTTGAAGATAGCAGAGGTATTAGCACAAGTTACCTCATCCTGAATTTCCAAATCGGTCCTTCTCTATAGAGAAAAATGGGAAAATTTGATGTATTATAACCATCATGGAGGTAGGATGTATGAGACGATGCAAAGTAATTGCCATGAATAACATTACTTACACATAACTCCTGGACAAACACCTGCAACTGGCATTTTCCTTCATCTTCAGTATAATATTTCCAAGATGGGAAGATACGCACATACGATTTAACAACATCAAATGCGATAGATGCTAAACTATGACTAGCTGGTTGTGCTTCCTCTACAGGAATAAGTGTACTAACTAGTGGAGTTGGGGTTCGCCGTGATAGTACTTGCCCTTTGGGCACTGGAGCTGCCTTACTAACTTCTCTTGTTTGGGAGCTCTGTGGTGGAGATGGTGCTGTGTCAACATGAACTGGGTTACTATCGGCTAGGGTTGAGGTTAGATTGGGTGAAGCTGGTTCTCTGTCCATCGTAGTAGGGGTACAATCTGCGAGAGTTTGGGTTATGTGTGGTAGGGCTGGTTCTTGTGCATGTACAACCGGGGTGCTATCTCCACCAAGAGGTAGCACTGTTTTATTTGAAGACCGTGTTTTTAGTCCGCTAAATACTTGCATCACCCGCTCCAATTCAAATGGCTGATAAACAGGAAACATAGTTGAATGTACAGACATTGTATGAGAGACAGATGCAATAGATAGTGTGGAAAAAAGAGGGCATGAAATAGTTGACATGTATATTGTTTAACTAAAACGGATAGCATGACATAATTTCACATATATGATGTCTATCTAAACTGGATAGCATAGCATAACATAATTCAAAGATATGATGAATAACTAAATAGGATCGCATGACATAATTCACCTACATGTTATCTAAGTAATCCGGATCGCATCATTTAATTCACATATGTGATTTATATGCTAAACAGAGGGCATTCGATATGATGTCTGAACTAAGAACATGGTGTTGAATATTGTGTATATGATGTCTAAACTATGCAATGCAAGACACCGTATGAATGATATGAGCAGTATAACCATGCCAAGTTAGAGCATACACCTCAGTGGGGGAATATGACTGGTCATCTGTCTCTGAATCCATCTCTGAGGAGCTATCGGGACCCAACAAGAGATCTGCTTCGACAGGTAGCACTGTCTGCTCTGAAGGCCTTGTGTTTCACTCCTGATTTTTCCATCTCCCACCCAAATGGCTGATTCACAGGAAGAGTAGTTTAATGTACAAACATTGTCGACAAATGGAAGTGTAATGAAGAAAAGGATGGGCAAGATATCATTCAAATATATGATGCCTGGTTAAACAGGATGGCATTGCACATTTCACATATATTATGGCTGGCTAAAAGACATGAGACTGCATAATTCCCATATATGATATAGAAACTAAACAGGTGGCATTACAGAACATGTCTAAACTAAGCAGATGACATATATGATGTCAAAAGTAGGGACTGCAAGGCAACATATGCATGATATGACTAACATCATCATGCCAAGGTAGAGCAAACACCTTGGGGGGTAAATAGGAGTGGTCAGCGGCGTCCGAATCCGCCTCAAAACAGATATCTTCCTCTGGATTACAATCTAGAGAGGGGTGGGGAGGGTTTGCCATTGAACCCACCATGGAGCGATGTCTGCATGACATTGTATTGCCGCGCAAAACTCTTCTCTTTTTCTCTACATGTTAAGCATGACTGTGTACAATATCTGACATGCATACGAAAAAAATATGGTGAGATTATGTAAGGAGAGCATGCAGAAATTTAGAGTCATGGTAACAACCAGTGGATCGATGTTTTTCCATTGAACCAAAATAGCCCTAATGGATCGACGTGAATGTATAGTAATAAGTGATGCAACAAGTGTACAACCTCTTTGCCATAGCCGTGTCGACCTCATCATCATTGGGTTGGTCGCTGAAGCAGTTGAGGCAGAGGTGGCTGTCAGAGGTGTGGAGGAAGATCTGAGGAATCTGTAGACGGCGTCCAGGGCACTGCTCTGTTGTGACGGATCGTTCTGTCGTTGGAGCAGCTCCGGTGAGCCGTAAGATATCAAGGCTAAAGCAGCACAAGACATACATCGTCAATCTCAAGTGGGATTCTAATAGCATCTCCAATAGATGATGTAAAATGAATGTAAAATTAACATCACTAAAAACCACCTGACTACAATAGATGAGGTAAAAACTGTTGACTCTGAACTTAACTGTTGAAACTGAAATTTACTGTGGAATCTGAATGCTACTGTCGAAACTGAACGCAATGGTAGCAGAGAGGCACTTGACATGTAGTTTAGGGAGGGCCTGCAGTTCATCTTCAACCTGCACCCTCCTGAGCCGCCAGCCACCACCCGCCGAACCGCCGGCCCCAGCGCCGCCTTGCCGCCCCGAAACAACTCGCTACCGCCGCCCCGGCCATCCCTCTAGGCCCCCCGCCCCCACCCTGAACCCTAAGATAGATAGTGGGGTACCTCTCCGGCGAGCCCTCGTCCCCGCTGCGGGTGGTTCTTCCTTAACTCCGGCGAACCCCCCCAACCCCTAAAAATCGACTGACCCAAAAGTTGATTCAGTCGACTGAAGTGTGGCTTAATCGGAGCAGAGCAGCAGCACGAGCGAGGGGGAGAGCAGCAGCAGCAGCTGGGCGAGCGAGCGATCGAGCGAGAGCCGGAGCAGCAGCAGCAGATCCGGCTGGTATGGACGCCGCCGCCGAAGGGGCCTCGCACTAGGGGAGAGCCGCCGTGGAGATGTCGCCCGCGGTGCCGGCTTCAAGGTAGCCGCTCCATGGGGGTCCAGGATGGAGCACCGTCGGCGCCGGGAGGTCGAGTTAAGGAGAAGGTGTGATGCGATGAGTGTACAACCTCTTTGGTGGCGCCGAGTAGGCCTCGGCTTCGTCCGAGGAGTCGGTGAGGATGCTGCGGTTCTGGTGGAGCAGGTTAAGGCTGCGCTGTGGGGATGGAGCAGCCATAATAGACGAGGCGATCGTTGGAGCAGCTCCTTGGAGGTGGAGGACGGGGCGGCTGAACCGGCGGGACAGTGAGATGGACGACGGATCCTCATCCCGGGAGGTGGACGAGGGACGTCGAGCTGTTGCGCTGGACGACGTCGTCGGGGAAGAGGCTCCGGCTGGGCAGCGGTGACGTGGCAGACGGAGGAGGGTGGGGTTTCGCGGCTGGAGCGGAGAGGTTATGGCGGCCTGGGATTTCGAATGGCGAAAAGGGGGCGATGGGAGGGGGTGAAGCATGACTTAGGAACGCGCGTGTCGGGATTTGGCAGCTGGAGGGAGTTTTCGCGTGCGTGGTAATTTCGGGATAGCAAGGCGCGGGTTGTGAAGGCGCCAGTTTTGGGAGCACGATATCTGAATTTTTGGGATATAACAAGACGCGGGTTGAATTTTAGGGACAAGCCTAACGTGTAGTAATATTGTACTTGTACGTACCAAATTAATTCGCACTTCCCTCAACCAAAAATAAAACGAAAAAAATAAAACTATTGACACCACGCAAAGAGAGAGTCTTGCCCCGTTTTACTATACAAATGCTATTCAAAGCTACTCCCTCCTTCCATCTATATAGGGCCTAATGCATTTTTCGATGCTAACTTTGACCAAATATTAGAGCAATGATATATTACATGCAACATACGCAAAGCACACCGTTAAATTCGTCTGTGAAAGGTTCTTTCAATGATATAATTTTCACATTGTGCATGTCATGTACTATTAATCTTGTCAATAGTCAAAGGCGGTCTTAAAAATCTCATTACGCCCTATATAGATGGAAGGAGGGAGTATGAATCCAAGTTATGTCCGATTAAATTTTTTCGCTTGCTGTATAATGCATGTAACCTACTCATACCAACATTTTAGTGCATTCCAAATGTCTATACTACCGCTGCAATTCGAACTAAATTTGAATTCCTTTCTCTATTTCAATAAGAATCTACAATCATGATTGTTGCCAACTTCAACCATCATAGTTTCCTTGCTATCCGTCAGATATAAATCAAACAGCCTATAATGCAGGATGGCAGGCACACCATCATCAACAACTCTGTTTTTTTATAAGAGTAGAGATAAAACATATTAAATGTAGTATACCATGTTCATAACCACACCATGTGTATCACCGTTATATATATTCACACATCCGTCGGTTTGAAACACTATGATAAATTCTTCAAATATCCGAATTCGCTTTTTATAATGAAGTATATATGATCTCTATTCGTCTTTTGCACCCACACAACCCTCTTATCTTTGTAGCTAGCGCTAACTTTCTCTTGTGCATGCACACGCCCGCATCCCTCTCACCCTCCCTCAGCATTCTCTAGCTCCATCGCGCAAATTCGTCTTTTCACTTTAGGTCATTCACCCATGGTGTATGTAGGCCCCCCAGCTCCTTCTTTACAGCACACATCGATCGATATGCCTCTCTAGCCAGGTGTGCCTAGCTTAAGCACAAGCTTCCCCTCTTCTCTTGTCACCGTCCATGCCTCACTCCCACCACTCTTTTCATCGTTCTCGTACTCGCACACTCCTCCCCCTCGATATAGTAAGCCTCTCGTACCACCTCCTACATGCATCCCTCTCTCTCTATCCTTCTCCTCGTGCCTCATTTGCTTCCAACACACACATGCATGTATACCGATCGATCTCCCAACATATACCTAGATCGACTTTAACTACCCCCCCATCGATCGACGTACCTCACAAGTTATGTCTCTCCTTTATCTTACAAAGGGCGATTGCTCTTCCTATGTAGTTACGTCTGCTTACCACAGCCACATCATCCCCCCTCATCATTCGTGCATGCCTCCTGACCCGTCTCTCACACGCATGTGCACAGACAACAAGCAGCCATCTCCTCTCTTATTGATATTGTGGGCGTGCCCTCCGTTTGTCTAGCAAGCCTATCCCACCATTTGTTAGAAGCAACTCCACTACCACCCCCTCCAACACTCTAGTTCTGTCTCTCTCCCAACCTTATTCATCTCCTGCACATATGCATGGATGCCAATCGATCTCCCTTAATACATGAGGTAGGCCTCTCTCCTCCTCCACACATATACCAGCCATTGTACCTCTATAGTTAATTGGGCCTCCCTCTTCCCCCACCACACACCGATAGTCGAGCGCTGCAGGTAGGTATGCATGCCACAGAGACAAACTGCACATGTCCCATCTCACGTTCCAGTAGGCCAGTCACTCTATATCTTTGACGTGGGCACACACAAATTCGATGGCACTCTTTATCGATCGCGAGCGCGCGCACACACACACATCATCCCTCTCTTCAATTCTATGAGACACCTCAAGCCGATGATACCTCCACTCTCTTCGCGTGGATCGGCCCCTCTATATATATGTTATATCCAGGACTCTATTTCACACACATTGCATATGTTAAATTTTTTGATTGACCCCCCACAAAAAAAAACTCTCAAGAACCCACACACTATATCTCTCTAGGTTTGTATCTCTCTCACACAACCCCATGTAGGTGGTGTACGTATACAAGAAGAGAATAGGTGCACCATGCACGTACTCACGCTTCGTGCCCAGCCACACCCGCGCGGGTACACGGTGGAGCTAATGTCTCCGCAGAAGCTGAATTTGTTTTTGAAACATCAAGTGGCTAGAGACTCGAAAACTTACTTGCCCATTAGTGACTTGTCAAGGCGGTGGATTTTAGTTTGTACGATAATGTTGCATCCACCTAAAGTAACGAAAGTTCTTACGTAAACTTCCTAGTAATTCCCTCTTCATAGGTGCAGCATTACTCCTAACATTTGTAATATCAGTTTGAAACTTGTAATATCGCCGTATCCTATTCCTACGTTTTCAAAATCCTGCGAATCAAATAGGTCCTGAGTTGGTGATGATGTTGTGCCTCCCATCTTTCACCAATAGCCATTGGATCTAGATCTGACGCATACAAACCAAGCTTCTCCGTTTTTGCAAAAAGATGCCCGCACTTGTTCCCTATTTACAAACAACTCCTTGTCTCTCACAATCAGCCTCATCTCCTCCCCACCACATCTAGGAGTAGAAGGCCGTGGAAATATATGGCGCGATGGCCGCTGCCGGAGCCGTCCACCCCCAATCTTGGTGTTCCGTGCAATGCACGGGCATCTACGCATGGGAAATTATGTCGAACGGGGCTAGTTGTAAGCAGGCTAGCTCTACAGCCATGATGATAGTGACTGCAGACAGTGAGGCTGACTATGGTATGCCAAGCACGGCGCCTATACTCCGGAGTCATCTCCGGCGCAGGGTCTTGTCACTTCACTGTGAGGAGCAGCATGTAATAATTTGACCAACGGGTTGTACAGTGCTAGTACTCCCACTACTACATTGGTAGTACTACTACTAGTACTAGTAGCACCACCGTCTGGATTTAGGAGTACTACCACGTCCACTGGCACTGAGGAACGTCACCAGGTAGTATTGCTTGAGGCCGCCAGGGCGAGGGGCCGCTTGGACGATAGCTTCGTCTCCTTATTCGACGAGGTCCTCGTCGGTTTCCTCGACAAGTTCACCGTCCTCAAGAAGCTTGCGGATGACTTTGACGTAAGCCTCCAGCCGACGCGCCCAAGCTCTGCGATGCCCGCCACCCTCAATGGCCACTATGGTAACAACCTCTTCGACGCACTGGTGGCCCTGCGACTGCCTGCCGTCGCGCCGGAGAATGTCCACCTCGAGGTCGCGCTCGCCGTGCAGTGCCTGGCGCAGCAAGACACCATCAACATAATCACCCACGTCTACGCGCAAATCGTCCACAAGGACTACTACATGCAAGAGGAGGACGATAGGACGCTGGCCTTCTTGGAGTGCAGGGCAACCTTGGACGGCACTGTTCAGAAGCACGTTGAGCTCGCCGCCAACGCCGCTGCTCCTCACACGTCGGTTGGTGACCCGGTGCACTAGGGCGTGAGGATGTCGTTGAACATTGATGGATCCGTATGTATTTTTATCTTTCCGTCAAATCCATGTAGTAGTATATGATACTACAGTAATTATCTTACCTTTCGCATGAACTTCATAATTTCAAATTATAGATACGTTGGAGACGTATCAACATCCCCAAGCTTAACTCCTACTCATCCTCGAGTAGGGTGTTGGGGAACGTAGTAATTTCAAAAAATTTCCTACGCACACGCAAGATCATGGTGATGCATAG
The DNA here is from genome assembly GCF_003073215.2 of Triticum urartu. Lineage (NCBI taxonomy): Eukaryota > Viridiplantae > Streptophyta > Magnoliopsida > Poales > Poaceae > Triticum > Triticum urartu. The sequence goes on from NC_053027.1 coordinate 58,958,980, forward strand.
CAACGAGAGGGGAGAGTGTTGTCTACGTACCCTTGTAGACCGAAAGCGGAAGCATTATGACAACGCGGTTGATGTAGTCGTACGTCTTCACAACCCGACCGATCAAGCACCGAAACTACGGCACCTCCGAGTTTTAGCACACGTTCAGCTCGATGACGATCCCCGGACTCCGATCCAGCAAAGTGTCGGGGAAGAGTTCCGTCAACACGGGGGCATGGCCACGATCTTGATGTTCTACTGTCGCAGGGCTTCGCCTAAGCACCACTACAATATTATCGAGGACTATGGTGGAGGGGGGCACCGCACACGGCTAAGAAAACGATCACGAGGATCAACTTGTGTGTCTAGAGGTGCCCCCTGCCCCCGTATATAAAGGAGCAAGGGGAGGTGCGGCCGGCCCTAGTAGGAGGCGCGCCAGAGGAGTCCTACTCCTACTGGGAGTAGGACTCCCCTCCTTTCACTAGTTGGATTAGGACTTGGGGGGGGGGAGGAGGAGAGGGAAGAAAGGAAAGGGGGGGCACCACCCCCCCTCCTTGTCCAATTCGGACTTGGGGGGGAGAGGCACGCGGCAGCCCCTAGGCCTCCTCTCCTCTTCCTCCACTAGGCCCATTAAGGCCCATTAGGTTACCGGGGGTTCCGGTAACCTCCCGATACTCCGGTAAAATGCCGATTTCACCCGGAACACTTCCGATGTCCAAACATAGGCTTCCAATATATCAATATTTATGTCTCGACCATTTCGAGACTCCTCGTGATGTCCGTGATCACATCTGGGAGTCCGAACAAACTTCGGTACATCAAAATATATAAACTCATAATGAAACTGTCATTGTAACGTTAAGCGTGCGGACCCTACGGGTTCGAGAACAATGTAGACATGACTGAGACATGTCTCCGATCAATAACCAATAGCGGAACCTGGATGCTCATATTGGCCCCTACATATTCTACGAAGATCTTTATCGGTCAGACCGCATAACAACATACGTTGTTCCCTTTGTCATCGGTATGTTACTTGCCTGAGATTCGATCATCGGTATCTTAATAACTAGTTCAATCTCGTTACCGTCAAGTCTCTTTAATCGTTTCGTAATACATCATCTCGCAATTAACTCATTAGTTGCAATGCTTGCAAGGCTTATGTGATGTGCATTACCGAGAGGGCCCAGAGATACCTCTCCGACAATCGGAGTGACAAATCAAAATCTCGAAATACGCCAACCCAACATGTACCTTTGGAGACACCTGTAGAGCTCCTTTATAATCACCCAGTTACGTTGTGACGTTTGGTAGCACAGAAAGTATTCCTCCGGCAAACGGGAGTTGCATAATCTCATAGTCATAGGAACATGTATAAGTCATGAAGAAAGCAATAGCAACATACTAAACGATCGGGTGCTAAGCTAATGGAATGGGTCATGTCAATCACATCATTCTCCTAATGATGTGATCCCGTTAATCAAATGACAACACATGTCTATGGTTAGGAAACATAACCATCTTCGATTAACGAGCTAGCCAAGTAGAGGCACACTAGTGACGTTTAGTTTGTCTATGTATTCACACAAGTATTATGTTTCCAGATAATACAATTCTAGCATGAATAATAAACATTTATCATGATATAAGGAAATAAATAATAACTTTATTATTGCCTCTAGGGCATATTTCCTTCATAGGGAAGTGATAAAAATAGAATTTTTGATGTGGAATGTTGCCTAACATGTCATAACATAATATTTTCTTTTTAGCATCGACATTTGGACTTTTATATTGTTCAAAGCAATAGTCTAGTTTTGACATGATAATTTAAATACTCAAGCATATCAACAAGCAACCATGTCTTTCAAAATATCAATGCTAAAATAAGTTATCCCTAGCCCATCATGCTCAACCATTGATCCATTCATGAAACACACTCGCATATTAGCTATACCCAACACTCAAGTACGATCGTATTGCCTCCTAGTTGGTGCTTTCATAAGAGAAGATGGAGACTCAAATTCAAAATAAAATTGCATCAAGTAAAAGAAAGGCCCTTCGCAGATGGTAGGGATTTGCAGAGGTGCCAGAGCTCAAAGAAAAAAACTTAGAGATAAAAACATTTTCGGAGTTGTATTCATCCCACCAACGAAAATCACTTAGAGTTCCCAACACTTTCCATGCTTGATATATCATAGGCGGTTCCCAAAGAGAAAATAAAGTTTATTCTTTTTTCCACCATACTTTCACTTTCCATGGCTAACCATATCCACGGGTGCCTTCCATACCAACACTTTCCAAGGAATTTATTATTTGACAACATAGAGTAAATTCATTTTTTTCATTTTGGGACTGGGCATCCCTAATACCTTTGCCTTACTCTCGTGCAATGACAAGTGAATAAACACTCATTGTGAGAATAACACATCTAGCATGGAAAATATTAGCCACCCCTCACCGCTCCGCGAGCGAAACAAACACACAAAAGAGAAGTTTATTTTGAAAATTAGAGATGGTGCATGCAAATTTGCTTAGAAAGGCAAAAGAATACCGCATATCGGTAGATATAGTGGACGCATGTGGCAAAACTGGTTTAAAGGGTTTTGGATGCACAAGTAGTGATCATACTTAGTGCAAAATGAAGGCTAGTAAAAGATTGAGAAGCAACCAACCAAGAAACGGATAATCTCATAAGAGAGCATTAAGCATAATTAACACCGAATAATGCACCACAAGTAGGATATAATTTCATTGCACAATTATTGACTTTCGTGCTTGCATAGGGAATCACAAACCTTAACACCAATATTCTTACTAAAGCATAATTACTCATCAACATAACTCACATATCACATCATCATATCTCAAAACTATTACTAGGAATCAATTTTATTTTGTCCAATGATCTTCATGAAAGTTTCTATTACATCCTTCTTGGATATATATCACTTTGGAACTAATTTTCATGTGTTGCTTTTGACAAGCTCAAACAAATATAAGTGAATATCATGAGCATAATATTTCTTTCTTTCTCTCAAATTAATTTAAGTGAAGCAAGAGAGAATTTCTTGAAAATTTTACTAACTCTCAAATAAATCTAAGTGAAGCAAGAGAGCATTTCTTCAAAAATACTAAGCACACCGTGCTCAAAAAGGTATAAGTGAAGCACTAGAGCAAGTCCATTGCTCATAAAAAATTAAGTGAAGCATAGAGAGCAATTCTAACAAGTCATGACATAATTTTGGCTCTCTCAAATAGGTGTGTCCAGCAAGGGATCAAGAGATAAAACACAAAATAAAACAAGCAAAGACTCATATCATACAAGACGCTCCAAGCAAAACACATAGTATGTGACGAATAAAAATATAGCTTCGAGTAAAATACCGATGGTCGTTAGAAGAAAGAGGGGATGTAAAGGCGCTCAAGATATGGGGCAGCAAGGAGCATGAGAAGGACTCACTAGTTCACCTCGCCGAGGCCATCACGTACCCCCACTACAGAGACATGAAGGATCCATGCAACAAGGACAAGCATGCCTGGCACTAGGCCTGGATGGAGAAACTCGACAAAGCTCATGTCCTGTACGCGGCCAAGGAGGCATACACGAGCTACGACATGTACATGCGGATCGTTGACATGAGGAAGTGCCTCCTTCCCCAAAACGGTCAGGGATCTAGCCGGAAGCAGAGCAATGGCAAGCGTCATCGCAACAATACGTAGATGATTAGATCCTCATTTCTCCTACTTTAGTATGCATGTAATTGCTTACTTTGGTGTGTGTGCAAATGTTATGTGTGTAGTCACTTGTGTAATTGTATGCTTAATTTGGTTATGCAATGCTGTCTTTTTAAGTATATATGTTGATGCTCTATAGATAGAGCGTAGATGTTGTACGGACAAAGAAAATCACATCGCACACGGACTAAACAATGGAACCCATCGGTGATGTTTTCATCAGTCACTCACAATTGTATACCAGCGATCGTTTGCTCACAGCATAGACAGCTTGTTAGCAGTAATAGTCTATGTTGTTACCTATCTTCGCACATGTTTCCGATTACAGACCTGTTTGTCGCGTATCACACACATCTTGTAAAGTTGAACCGTTTCTGTTTTCTTATCTCAACGCAAACAGTTCATTGGTTTCTACTACACAACCTTCTTTTTGTAGACGTTGTTGGGCCTCCAAGTGCAGAGGTTTGTAGGACAGTAGCAAATTTCCCTCAAGTGGATGACCTAAGGTTTATCAATCCGTGGGAGGCGTAGGATGAAGATGGTCTCTCTCAAACAACCCTGCAACCAAATAACAAAGAGTCTCTTGTGTCCCCAACACACCCAATACAATGGTAAATTGTATATGTGCACTAGTTCGGCGAAGAGATGGTGATACAAGTGCAATATGGATAGTAGATATAGGTATTTGTAATCTGAAAATATAAAAACAGCAAGGTAGAAAGTGATAAATGTGAGCGTAAACGGTATTGCAATGCTAGGAAACAAGGCCTAGGGTTCATACTTTCACTAGTGCAAGTTCTCTCAACAATAATAACATAATTGGATCATATAACTATCCCTCAACATGCAACAAAGACTCACTCCAAAGTCACTAATAGCGGAGAACAAACAAAGAGATTATGGTAGGGTACGAAACCACCTCAAAGTTATTCTTTCCAATCAATCATGGTAGGTGTCACAAACAGCCCTAGAGTTCGTAGTAAAATAACACCTTAAGACACACATCAACCACAACCCTAATGTCACCTAGATACTCCAATGTCACCTCAAGTATCTGTGGGTATGATTATACGATATGCATCACACAATATCATATTCATCTATTCAACCAACATAAAGAACTTCAAAGAGTGCCCCAAAGATTCTACCGGAGAGTCAATACGAAAACGTGTGCCAACCCCTATGCATAAGTTCACGAGGTCACGGAACTCGCAAGTTGATCACCAAAACATACATCAAGTGGATCACGTGATATCCCATTGTCACCACAGATAAGCACATGCAAGACATATATCAAGTGTTCTCAAATCCTTAAAGACTCAATCCGATAAGATAACTTCAAAGGGAAAACTCAATCCATTACAAGAGAGGAGAGGGGGAGAAACATCATAAGATCCAACTATAATAGCAAAGCTCACGATACATCAAGATCGTACCACCTCAAGAACACGAGAGAGAGAGATCAAACACATAGCTACTGGTACATACCCTCAGCCCCGAGGGTGGACTACTCCATCCTCGTCATGGAGAGCGCCGGGATGATGAAGATGGCCACCGGAGAGGGATTCCCCCCTCTAGCATGGTGCCGGAATGGGTCTAGATTGGTTTCCGGTGGATATGGAGGCCTGCGGCGACGGAACTCCTGATCTAGGTTATTTTCTGGAGGTTTCAGTATATATAAGTGTTGGGGAACGTAGCAGAAATTCAAAATTTTCCTACGTGTCACCAAGATCTATCTATGGAGAAACCAGCAACGAGGGGAAGGAGAGTGCATCTACATACCCTTGTAGATCGCTACGCATAAGCGTTCAAGAGAACGGGGTTGATGGAGTCGTACTCTTCGTGATCCAAATCACCGATGATCCTAGTGCCGAACGGACGGCACCTCCATGTTCAACACACGTACAGCCCGGTGACGTCTCCCATGCCTTGATCCAGCAAGGAGAGAGGGAGAGGTTGAGGAAGACTCCATCCAGCAGCAGCACAACGGCGTGGTGGTGGTGGAGGAGCGTGGTACTCCAGCAGGGCTTCGCCAAGCACCGCAAGAGACGAGGAGAAAGAGAGGTAGGGCTGCGCCAGGGAGAGGTCAAGAACTCATGTATGTTGGGCAGCCCAAACCTCAAGTATATATAGGGGAAGGGGAGGGGCTACGCCCCCACCTAGGGTTCCCTCCCTAGGGGTGGCGGCAGCCCCCAGATCCCATCTGGGTGGCGTCCACAAGGGGGAGAGGGGGAGGCGCACCTGGGGTGGGCCTTAGGGCCCATCTGCCCTAGGGTTTGCCCCCCTTCCCTCTTGGAGGCGCCTTGGGCCCTTGGGGGGGGGGGGGGGGGCGCACCAGCCCACCTGGGGCTGGTCCCCTCCCACACTTGGCCCATGTAGCCCTCCGGGGCTTGTAGCCCCACTTGGTGGACCCCAGGGACCCTCCCGGTGGTCCCGGTACGTTACCGATAAACCCTGAAACTTTTCCGGCGACCAAAACAGGACTTCCCATATATAAATCTTTACCTCCGGACCATTCCGGAACTCCTCGTGACGTCCGGGATCTCATCCAGGACTCCGAACAATATTCGGTAACCATGTATATCTATTCCCTATAACCCTAGCGTCATCGAACCTTAAGTGTGTAGACCCTACGGGTTCGGGAAACATGGAAACATGACCGAGATAAATCTCTGGTCAATAACCAACAAAAGGATCTGGATACCCATGTTGTCTCCCACATGCTCCACGATGATCTCATCAGATGAACCATGATGTCATGGACTTAATCAATCCTGTATACAATTCCCTTTGTCTAGCGGTACGATACTTGCCCGAGATTCGATCGTCGGTATCCCGATACCTTGTTCAATCTCGTTACCGGCAAGTCTCTTTACTCGTTCCGTAACACATCATCCCGTGATCAACTCCTTGATCACATTGTGCACATTATGATGATGTCCTACCGAGTGGGCCCAGAGATACCTCTGCGTTTACACGGGGTGACAAATCCCCGTCTCGATTCGTGCCAACCCAACAGACACTTTCGGAGATACCTGTAGTGTAACTTTATAGCCACCCAGTTACGTTGTGACGTTTGGCACACCCAAAGCACTCCTACGGTATCCGGGAGTTGCACAATCTCATGGTCTAAGGAAATGATACTTGACATTAGAAAAGCTTTAGCATACGAACTACATGATCTTGTGCTAGGCTTAGGATTGGGTCTTGTCCATCACATCATTCTCCTAATGATGTGATCCCGTTATCAATGACATCCAATGTCCATGGTCAGGAAACCATAACCATCTATTGATCAACGAGCTAGTCAACTAGAGGCTTACTAGGGACATGGTGTTGTCTATGTATCCACACATGTATCTGAGTTTCCTATCAATACAATTCTAGCATGGATAATAAACGATTATCATGAACAAGGAAATATAATAATAATCAATTTATTATTGCCTCTAGGGCATATTTCCAACAGTCTCCCACTTGCACTAGAGTAAATAATCCAGTTCACATCGATATGTGATTAACACTCAAGGTCACATCCCCATGTGACTAACACCCAAAGAGTTTACTAGAGTCAATAATCTAGTTTACCATGTGATTAACACTCGATGAGTTCTGGGTTTGATCATGTTATGCTTGTGAGAGATGTTATAGTCAACGGGTCTGAATCTTTCAGATCCATGTGTGCTTTCCAAATCTCTATGTCATCTCCTAGATGCAGCTACCACGTTCTATTTGGAGCTATTCCAAATAACTGTTCTACTATACGAATCCAGTTTACTACTCAGAATAATCTGGATTAGTGTCAAAGTTTGCATCGGCGTAACCCTTTACGACGAACTCTTTTACCACCTCCATAATCGAGAAAATTCCTTAGTCCACTAGTTACTAAGGATAACTTTGACCGCTGTCCTGTGATCCATTCTTGGATCACTCTTGTACCCCTTGACTAACTCATGGCAAGGCACACTTCAGGTGCGGCACATAGCATAGCATACTGTAGAGAGCCTATGACAAAAGCATAGGGGACGACCTTTGTCCTTCCTCTTTCTTCTGCCGTGGTCGAGCTTTAAGTCTTAACTTCATACCTTACAACTTAGGCAAGAACTCCTTCTTTGACTGATCCATCTTGAACACCTTCAAGATCATGTCAAGGTATGTGCTCATTTGAAAGTACCATTAAGCGTTTTGATCTATCCTTATAGATCTTGATGCTCAATGTTCAAGTAGCTTAATCCAGGCTTTCCATTGAAAAACACTTTTCAAATAACTCTGCATGCTTTCCAGAAATTCTACATCATTTCCGATCAACAATATGTTAACAACACATACTCATCAGAAATTCTATAGTGCTCCCACTCACTTCTTTGGAAATACAAGTTTCTCATAAACTTTGTTTACACCCAAAACTTTGATCATCTCATCAAAGCATACATTCCAACTCCGAGATGCTTACTCCAGTCCTTAGAAGGATTGCTGGAGCTTTGCATACTTGTTAGCATCTTTCAGGATTGACAAAACCTTCCGGTTGTATCACATACAACCTTTCCTCAAAAATCGTCGAGGAAACAATGTTTTGACATCCTATCTGCAAGATTTCATAAATAATGCAGTAATCGCTAATATAATTCCAACAGACTCTTAGCATCGCTACGAGTGAGAAAGTCTCATCGTGGTCAACTCCTTGAACTTGTCGGAAAACATCTTAACGACAAGTCGAGCTTTCTTAATGGTGATACTTACCATCATTGTCCGTCTTCCTTTTAAAATCCATATGTACCTAACAGCCTTACGACCATCCAGTAGTTCTTCCAAAGTCTACACTTTGTTTTCATATATGGATCCTCTCTCGGATTATATGGCCTCGAGCCATTTATCGGAATCCAGGCCCACCATCGCTTCTTCATAGCTCGTAGGTTCATTGTTGTCTAGCAACATGACTTCCAAGACAGGATTACGTACCACTCTGAAGTAGCACGCATCCTTGTCATCCTACGAGGTTTGGTAGTGACTTGATCTGAAGTTTCATGATCACTATCATAAGCTTCCACTTCAATTGGTGTAGGTGCCACAGGAACAACTTCTTGTGCCCTGCCACACACTAGTTGAAGAGACGGTTCAATAACCTCATCAAGTCTCCACCATCCTCCCACTCAATTCTTTCGAGAGAAACTTTTCATCGAGAAAGGACCCGATTCTAGAAACAATCCCTTATTGCTTTCGAATCTGAGACAGGAGGTATACCCAACTGTTTTGGGTGTCCTATGAAGATGCATTTATCCGCTTTGGGTTCGAGCTTATCAGCCTGAAACTTTTTCACATAAGCGTCGCAGCCCCAAACTTTTAAGAAATGACAGCTTAGGTTTCTCTAAACCATAGTTCATACGGTGTCATCTCATCGGAATTACGTGGTGCCCTTTTTAAAGTGAATGTGGTTGTCTCTAATGCCTAACCCATAAACTATCGTGGTAATTTGATAAGAGACATCATGGTATGCATCATATCCAATAGGGTGCAGTTATGATGTACGGACACACCATCACACCATGGTGTTCCTGGCTGTATTGGTTGTGAAACAATTTCCACAATGTCTTAATTCTGTGCCAAACTAGTAATTCAGATATTCATCTCTGCGATCATATCATAGACATTTTATCCTCTTGTCACGACGATGTTCAACTTCACTCTGAAATTACTTGAGACTTATGTTTCATCAAGTAAATATACTCAGTATCTACTCAAATCATCTGTGAAGTAAGAACATAACGATATCCACTACATGCCTCAGCAGTCATTGGACTGTGCACATCAAGATGTATTACTTCCAACAAGTTTCTTTCTTGTTCCATTTTACTGAAAACGAGGCTTTCAGTCATCTTGCCCATGTGGTATGATTTGCATGTCTCAAGTGATTCAAAATCAAGTGAGTCCAAACGATCCATCTGTATAGAGTTTCTTCATGCATATCTACCAACAAACATTGTTCGCATGTCTCAATCCTTTCAGAAATGAGTGAGTCCAAAGATCCATCAACATGGAGCTTCTTCATGCGTTTTATACCGATATGACTTAAGTGGCAGTGCCACAAGTAGGTGGTACTATCATTACTATCTTATATCTTTTGGCATGAACATGTGTATCACTACGATCGAGATTCAATAAACCATTCATTTTAGGTGTAAGACCATTGAAGGTATTATTCAAATAAACAGAGTAACCATTATTCTCCTTAAATGAATAACTGCATTGCGATAGATGTAGTCCAATCATGTCTATGCTCAACGCAAACACCAAATAACAATTATTTAGGTTTTAATACCAATCTCGATGGTAGAGGGAGCGTACAATATTTGATCAACCTTGGAAATACTTCCAACACATATCGTCATCTCACCTTTATTCCGTAGCCTTTTGTTTCGAGTTACTAACACTTAGCAACCGAACCGGTATCTAATACCCTGGTGCTACCAGGAGTACTAGTAAAGTACACATTGTAATGCATATCCAATATACTTCTGTTGACCTTGCCAGCCTTCTCATCTACCAAGTATCTAGGGTGGTTCTGCTTCAGTGACTGTTCCCCTTATTACAAAAGCATTTAGTCTCGGGCTTGGGTTCAACTTTGGGTTTCTTCACTAGAACAGCAGCTGATTTGTCATTTCATGAAGTATCCCTTCTTTCCCTTGCCCTTCTTGAAACTAGTGGTTTCACCAACCATCAACAATTGATGCTCCTTCTTGATTTCTACTTTTGTGGTGTCAAACATCACGAATATCTCAAGGATCATCATATATGTCCCTGATATATTATAGTTCATCACGAAGCTCTAGCAGCTTGGTGGTAATGACTTTGGAGAACTATCACTATTTCATCTGGAAGATCAACTCCCACTTGATTCAAGCGATTGTTGTACTCAGACAATCTGAGCACAAGCTCAACAATTGAGCTTTTCTCCCTTAGTTTGCAGGCTAAGAAAATCGTCGGAGGTCTTATACCTCTTGACGTGGGCACGAGCCTGAAATCCCAATTTCAGCTCTCGAAACATCTCATATGTTTCGCGACGTTTTAAAACGTCTTCGGTGCCTCAACTCTAAACCGTTTAACTGAACTATCACGTAGTTATCAAAATGTGTATGTCAGATGTTCGCAACATCCACAGACGACGTTCGAAGTTTAGCACACTGAGCGGTGCATTAAGGACATAAGCCTTTTACTGTCTGCATAATTGTTACTATCAACTTTCAACTAATTTTTCTCTAGGAACATATCTAAACAGTAGAACTAAAGCGCGAGCTACGACATAATTTGCAAAATCCTTTTGACTATGTTCAGGATAAACAAGTTCATCTTATGAACTCCCACTCAGATAGACATCCCTCTAGTCATCTAAGTGATTACATGATCCGAGTCAACTAGGCTGTGTCTGATCATCACGTGAGACGGACTAGTCAACATCGGTGAACATCTTCATGTTGATCGTATCTTCTATACGACTCATGCTCGACCTTTCGGTCTCTTGTGTTCCGAGGCCATGTCTGTACATGCTAGGCTCGTCAAGTCAACCTAAGTGTTTCGCATGTGTAAATCTGGCTTACACCCGTTGTATGTGAACGTAAGAATCTATCACACCCGATCATCACGTGGTGCTTCAAAACGACGAACTTTCGCAACGGTGCACAGTTAGGGGGAACACTTTCTTGAAATTTTAATGAGGGATCATCTTATTTACTACCGTCGTTCTAAGCAAATAAGATGCAAAAACATGATAAACATCACATGCAATCAAAAGGTGACATGATATGGCCATCATCACTTTGCTCCTTTTGATCTCCATCTTCGGGGCTCCATGATCATCATCGTCACCGGCATGACACCATGATCTCCATCATCGTGTCTTCATGAAGTTGTCTCACCAACTATTACTTCTACTACTACAGCTAACGGTTAGCAATAAAGTAAAGTAATTACATGGCGTTGTTCAATGACACGCAAGTCATATAATAAATAAAGACAACTCCTATGGCTCCTGCTGATTGTCATACTCATCGACATGCAAGTCGTGATTCCTATTACAAGAACATAATCAATCTCATACATCACATATCATTCATCACATTCTTCTTGGCCAGATCACATCACATAGCATACCCTGCAAAAACAAGTTAGACGTCCTCTAATTGTTGTTTGCATGTTTTACGTGGCTTCTATGGGTTTCTAGCAAGAACGTTTCTTACCTACGCAAAAACCACAACATGATATGCCAATTGCTATTTACCCTTCATAAGGACCCTTTTCATCGAATCCGATCCGACTAAAGTGGGAGAGACAGACACCCGCTAGCCACCTTATGCAACTAGTGCATGTCAGTTGGTGGAACCAGTCTCACGTAAGAGTACGTGTAAGGTCGGTCCGGGCCGCTTCATCCCACAATGCCGCCGAATCAAGATTGGACTAGTAACGGTAAGCATATTGAACAAAATCAACGCCCACAACTACTTTGTGTTCTACTCGTGCATAGAAACTACGCAATAGACCTAGCTCATGATGCCACTATTGGGGAACGTAGCAAAAATTCAAATTTTTCCTACGTGTCACCAAGATCTATCTATGGAGAAACCAGCAACGAGGGGAAGGAGAGTGCATCTACATACCCTTGTAGATCGCTACGCGGAAGTTTTCAAGAGAACGGGGTTGATGGAGTCGTACTCGTCGTGATCCAAATCACCGATGATCCTAGTGCCGAACGGACGGCACCTCCGTGTTCAACACACGTACAGCCCGGTGACGTCTCCCATGCCTTGATCCAGCAAGGAGAGAGGGAGAGGTTGAGGAAGACTCCATCCAGCAGCAGCACAACGGCGTGGTGGTGGTGGAGGAGCGTGGTACTCCAGCAGGGCTTCGCCAAGCACCGCAAGAGACGAGGAGAAAGAGAGGTAGGGCTGCGCCAGGGAGAGGTCAAGAACTCATGTATGTTGGGCAGCCCAAACCTCAAGTATATATAGGGGAAGGGGAGGGGCTGCGCCCCCACCTAGGGTTCCGTCCCTAGGGGTGGCGGCAGCCCCCAGATCCCATCTGGGTGGCGGCCACAAGGGGGAGAGGGGGAGGCGCACCTGGGGTGGGCCTTAGGGCCCATCTGCCCTAGGGTTTGCCCCCCCTTCCCTCTTGGAGGCGGCCTTGGGGGGGGGGGGGGGGGCGCACCAGCCCACCTGGGGCTGGTCCCCTCCCACACTTGGCCCATGTAGCCCTCCGGGGCTTGTGGCCCCACTTGGTGGACCCGCGGGACCCTCCCAATGGTCCCGGTACGTTACCGATAAACCCCGAAACTTTTCAGGCGACCAAAACAGGACTTCCCATATATAAATCTTTACCTCCGGACCATTCCGGAACTCCTCATGACGTCCGGGATCTCATCCGGGACTCCGAACAATATTCGGTAACCACGTATATCTATTCCCTATAACCCTAGCGTCATCGAACCTTAAGTGTGTAGACCCTACGGGTTCGGGAAACATGCAGACATGACCGAGATAACTCTCTGGTCAATAACCAACAGCGGGATCTGGATACCCATGTTGGCTCCCACATGCTCCACGATGATCTCATCGGATGAACCACGATGTCATGGACTTAATCAATCCCGTATACAATTCCCTTTGTCTAGCGGTACGATACTTGCCCGAGATTCGATCGTCGGTATCCCAATACCTTGTTCAATCTCGTTACCGGCAAGTCTCTTTACTCGTTCCATAACACATCATCCTGTGATCAACTCCTTGATCACATTGTGCACATTATGATGATGTCCTACCGAGTGGGCCCAGAGATACCTCTCCGTTTACATGGAGTGACAAATCCCAGTCTCGATTCGTGCCAATCCAACAGACACTTTTAGAAATACTTGTAGTGTACCTTTATAGCCACCCAGTTACGTTGTGATGTTTGGCACACCCAAAGCACTCCTACGGTATCCGGGAGTTGCACAATCTCATGGTCTAAGGAAATGATACTTGACATTAGAAAAGCTTTAGCATATGAACTACATGATCTTGTGCTAGGCTTAGGATTGGGTCTTGTCCATCACATCATTATCCTAATGATGTGATCCCGTTATCAATGACATCCAATGTCCATGGTCAGGAAACCATAACCATCTATTGATCAACGAGCTAGTCAACTAGAGGCTTACTAGGGACATGGTGTTGTCTATGTATCCACACATGTATCTGAGTTTCCTATCAATACAATTCTAGCATGGATAATAAACGATTATCATGAACAAGGAAATATAATAATAATCAATTTATTATTGCCTCTAGGGCATATTTCCAACAATAAGAGGTGTTGGCGTCGAGAACAAGTCAGGGGGTCCCCGAGGCGGCCACGAGGCAGGGGGCGCACCCTCACCCTCGTGGGTGCCTGGGGAACCTTCTGGCCCATCTCCGATGCTCCGTGGGCTTCTTCTGTTCCAAAAATAAGCTCCGTCAATTTTCAGGTCAATCGGACTCCATTTGGTTTTCCTTTTCTGCGATACTCAAAAACAAGGAAAAAACAAAAACTGGCACTGGGCTCAAGGTTAATAGTTTAGTCCCAAAAATCATATAAAATAGCATATAAATGCATATAAAACATCCAAGGTTGATAATATAATAGCATGGAACAATCAAAAATTATAGATACGTTGGAGACGTATCATTCATCCGAGTGAACCGCATGCCATATATCGCACACACCTTAATCTGGCTGACCGTTTCTTTTGTGTTGCCTAATCACAAACAGTTCATCCGAGTGAACTGTATGCTGTATATCGCACACGCCTTCATCTGTCTGCCTATTTCTTTTGTTCCTCCTCATCGCAAACAGTTAATTGAACTGAAGCGTATGCCCTGCATCACACACGCAACTAAAATCTGAACTGTGTTTGATGCATCCTCCATCACAAACGTTTTGCACCTTTTTTATGGTTATTTTACACCACCGTTTGTGATTATTGCATCGCACACAGTTTCGTCACAGGGTCTCTGATTGTAGTGTCGCGTTAGCAGTATCTTGTAGTAGTGTATATGTTGTGGCTTAGTAGTAGCGCTGGTGGTAAACTACACTACTTCTAATAAGATAGCAGCAACGCGCTTCTGGCACATGCGCTACTGCTAAGCGGGGCCCTCCATGTGGCCAGTTTCAAAATTAGCAGTAGCGTCACCCAAAAAAGTGTTCTACTACTATTACTTTATCAGTAGCGCGGTTAGCTAGAGCGCACTACTGCTAAACCTAGGGTGGCGGGAACGGTCGGTCAACTTTAGTAGCAGCGTCGTTCTATCGAGCCACGCTCATGCTAAGTCAGTAGCAGTAGCGCATGTTTGGGTCCAAGCGCTACTGCTAATTAGCAGTAGCGCCTCTTCCTGTCCCGCATTGCTGCTAAGATTCTGTGTATAAGGTTTTCCCTAGTAGTGAGACGTTATGAACGTTTTGCAAGCTCGATATGATGACTACTTGATAGTTTAGTGCACCATGCTTTACGGCTTAGAACCGGGACTGAAAAAATGTTTTGAACAACACGGAGCATATGAGATGTTCCAAGAGCTGAAAATTCATGCCCGTGTGAAGAGGACTGATACCTTGACAAGTACTTTGCCTACAAGATGGAGAAGAATAGCTCAGCCAGTGAGCATGTACTCAGAATTTCTGGGTACTACAATCGCTTGAATCAAGTGGGAGTTAATATTCCAAATAAGATAGTGATTGACATAGTTCTCTAGTCACTATCACCAAGCTACAAGAACTTTGTGATGAACTATAATATGGAAGGGATGACAAAAACGATTCCCAAGCTCTTCGTGATGCTAAAGTCGGCGAAGGTAGATATCAAGAAAGAGCATCAAATGTTGATGGTTAACAAGACCACTAGTTTCAAGAAAAAGGGCGAGGGAAAGAAAAAGGAACTTCAATAAGAATGGAAAGCAAGTTGCCACTCCTGTGAAGAAGCCCAAAGCTGGACCCAAGCATGAAACTGAGTGCTTCTACTGTGAAGGAAATGGCCACTGGAAGCGGAGCTGCCCCAAATATTTGGCAGATAAGAAGGATGGCAAAGAGAACAAATGTATATTTGAAATACATGTTATTGATGTGTACCTTACTAATGCTCGTAGTAGCGCATGGGTATTTGATACTGGTTCGGTTTCTCATATTTGTAACTCGAAACAGGAGCTACGGATTAAACAAAGATTGGCTAAGGACGAGGTGACGATGCGCGTCGGGAATGGTTCCGAGGTTGATGTGATTGCCATCGGCACGCTACCTCTACATCTACCTTCGAGATTAGTTTTAGACCTGAATAATTGTTATTTGGTGCCAGCGTTGAGCATGAACATCATATCTGGATCTTCTTTAATGCGAGATGGTTATTCATTTAAATATGAGAATAATGGTTGTTCTATTTATATGAGTAATATCTTTTATGGTCATGCACCCTTGAAGAGTGGTCTATTCTTATTGAATCTCGATAGTAGTGATACATATATTCATAATATTGATGCCAAAAGATGCAAAGGTGATAATGATAGTGCAACATACTTGTGGTACTACCGTTTAGGTTATATTGGTGTAAAGCGCATGAAGAAACTCCATACAGATGGGCTTTTGGAATCACTTGATTATGAATCATTTTATACTTGTGAACCATGCCTCATGGGAAAGATGACTAAAACTCCGTTCTATGGAACAATGGAGCGAGCTAATGACTTATTGGAAATAATACATACCGATGTATGCGGTCCGATGAGTGTTGAAGCATGCGACGAGTATTTTTTTTTCTGACCTTCATAGATGATTTGAGTAGGTACGGGTATATCTACTTTATGAAACACAAGTCTGGAACATTTGAAAAGTTCAAAGAATTTCAGAGTGAAGTGGAGAATCATCGTAACAAGAAAATAAAGTTTCTACGAAGGCGAATATTTGAGTTACGAGTTTGGCCTTCCTTTAAAACAATGTGAAATTGTTTCACAACTCACGCCACCTAGAACATTGCTACCTCTTGAGCACTGCATTGGTTTTCCCTTGAAGAGGAAAGGGTGATGCAGTAAAGCAGCGTAAGTATTTCCCTCGGTTTTTGAGAACCAAGGTATCAATCCAGTAGGAGGCCACGTGCGAGTCCCTCGCACCTACACAATAAAATAAATCCTCACAACCAACGCGATAAGGGGTTGTCAATTCCTACACGGTCACTTACGATAGTGAGATCTGATAGATATGATAAGATAATATTTTTGGTATTTTTATTACAAAGATGCAAAGTAAAATAGAAAGTAATAAACATAACTAAGTATTGGAAGATTGATATAATGGAGAATAGACCCGGGGGCCATAGGTTTCACTAGTGGCTTTCTCGAGAGCATAAGTATTTCGATGGGTGAACAAATTACTGTTGAGCAATTGACAGAATTGAGCATACTTATTAGAATATCTAGGTATGATCATGTATATAGGCATCACATCCGAGACAAGTAGACCGACTCCTGCCTGCATCTACTACTATTACTCCACACATTGACCGCTATCCAGCGTGCATCTAGAGTATTAAGTTCATAAGAACAGAGTAACGCTTTAAGCAAGATGACATGATGTAGAGGGATAAACTCATGCAAAATGATGAAAACCCCATATTGTTATCCTCGATGGCAACAATACAATACGTCCCTTGCTGCCCCTACTGTCACTTGGAAAGGACACCGCCAGATTGAACCCAAAGCTAAGCACTTCTCCCATTGCAAGAAAGATCAATCTAGTAGGCAAAACCAAACTGATAATTCGAAGAGACTTGCAAAGATAACCTATCGTACATAAAAGAATTCAGAGAAGATTCAAATATTGTTCATAGATAAACTTTATTATAAACCCATAATTAATCGGTCTCAACAAACACACCGCAATAGAAGATTACATCGAATAGATCTCCACGAGAGAGGGGGAGAACATTGTATTGAGATCCAAAAAGAGAGAAAAAGCCATCTAGCTAATAACTATGGACCCGTGGGTCTAAAGGAAACTACTCACACTTCATCGGAGGGGCTATGGTGTTGATGTAGAAGCCCTCCGTGATCGATGCCCCCTTCGGCGGAGCTCCGGAACATGCCCCGAGATGGGATCTCGTGGATACAAAAAGTTACGGTGGTGGAATTAGGGTTTTGGCTCCGTATCTGGTAGTTTGGGGGTACGTAGGTATATATAGGAGGAAGGAGTACGTCGATTGAGCAACAGGGGGCCCACGAGGGTGGACGACGTGCCTGGGGGGTAGGCGCCCCCCTACCTCGTGGCTTCCCTGTTGGTTGCTTGATGTAGGGTCCAAGTCTCCTGGATCATGTTCGTTCCGAAAATCACGTTCCCGAAGGTTTCATTCCGTTTGGACTCTGTTTGATATTCTTTTCTTGCGAAACCCTAAAATAGGCAAAAAACAGCAATTCTGGGTTGGGTCTCCGGTTAATAAGTTAGTCCCAAAAATAATATAAAAGTGTATAATAAAGCCCAATAATGTTCAAAACAAGATATAATATAGCATGGAACAATCAAAAATTATGGATACGTTGGAGACGTATCAAGCATCCCCAAGCTTAATTCCTGCTCGTCCTCGAGTAGGTAAATGATAAAAACAGAATTTTTTATGTGGAATGCTACTTGGCATAATTTCAATGTAATTCTCTTAATTGTGGTATGAATATTCAGATCCGAAAGATTCAAGACAAAAGTTTAATATTGACATTGAAATAATAAGACTTCAAGCATACTAACTAAGTAATTATGTCTTCTTAAAATAACATGGCCAAAGAAAGTTATCCCTACAAAATCATATAGTCTGGCTATGCTCCATCTTCACCACACAAAGTATTTAAATCATGCACAACCCCGATGACAAGCCAAGCAATTGTTTCATACTTTTGGTGTTCTCAAACTTTTTCAATCTTCACGCAATACATGAGCGTGAGCCATGGGCATAGCACTATGGGTGGAATAGAATGGTGGTTGTGGAGAAGATAAAAGGAAGGAGTAGATGGTCTCACATTAACTAGGCGTTTCAACGGGCTATGGAGATGCCCATCAATAGATATCAATGTGAGTGAGTAGGGATTGCCATGCAACGGATGCACTAGAGCTATAAGTATATGAAAGCTCAACAAAATGAACTAACTGGGTATGCATCCAACTCGCTTGCTCACGAAGACCTAGGGCATTTTGAGGAAGCCCATCATTGGAATATACAAGCCAAGTTCTATAATGAAAAATTCCTACTAGTATATGAAAGTGATAACATAGGAGACTCTCTATCATGAAGACCATTGTGCTACTTTGAATCACAAGTGTGGTAAAAGTATAGTAGCATTGCCCCTTCTCTCTTTTTCTCTCATTTTTTTTATTTGGGCTCTTTCTCTTTTTATTTTTATGGCCTCTCTTTTTTTTCGTCCGGAGTCTCATCCCGACTTGTGCGGGAATCATAGTCTCCATCATCCTTTCCTCACTTGGGACAATGCTCTAAAAATGATGATCATCACACTTTTATTTACTTATAACTCAACAATTAAAACTTAATACTTAGAACAAAATATGACTCTATGTGAATGCCTCCGGTGGTGTATCGGGATATGCAATGAATCAAGAGTGACATGTATGAAAGAATTATGAACGGTGGCTTTGCCACAAATACAATGTCAACACATGATCATGCAAAGCAATATGACAATGATGGAGCGTGTCATAGTAAACGGAATGGTGGAAAGTTGCATGACAATATATCTCGGAATGGATATGGAAATGCCATGATAGGTAGGTATGGTGGCTGTTTTGAGGAAGGTACAGGGTGGGTGTATGATACCGGCGAAAGGTGTGCGGTATTAGAGAGGCTAGCAACGGTGGAAGGGTGAGAGTGCGTATGATCCATGGACTCAACATTAGTCATAAAGAACTCATATACTTATTGCAAAAATCTATAAGTTATCAAAGCAAAGTATTACGCGCATGCTCCTAGGGGGATAGATTGGTAGGAAAAGACCATCGCTCATCCCCGACCGCCACTCATAAGGAAGACAATCAATAAATAAATCATGCTCCGACTTCATCACATAATGGTTCACCATACGTGCATGCTACGGGAATCACAGACTTTAACACAAGTATTTCTCAAATTCACAACTACTCAACTATCATACTCTAATATCACCATCTCCATATCTCAAAACAATTATCAAGTTTCAACCTTCTCATAGTACTCAACACACTCAAATTTTATTATTAATATTGAATGCCTAAAATAATTAAAGCAAATTACCATGCTGTTTTGTAGGACTCTCAAAATAATCTAAGTGAATCATGAGATAACAATGGTTTTTAAAAAAGCAAATCTACCAATGTGCTCTAAAAAATATAAGTGAAGCACTAGAGCAAAAACTATATAACTCAAAAGATATAAGTGAAGCACATAGAGTATTCCAACAATCTCCGAATCATGAGTGTCTCTCTCAAAAAGGTGTGTGCAGCAAGGATTATTGTGGAAAACTAACAAATAAAGACTCAAATAATATAAGACGCTCCAAGCAAAACACATACCACGTGGTAAATAAAAATATAGCTCCAAGTAAAGTTACCGATAGAAGTAGACGAAAGAGGGGATGCCTTCTGGGGCATCCCCAAGCTTTGGCTTTTAGGTGTCCTTAGATTATCTTGGGGGTGCCATGGGAATGCCCAAGCTTAGGCTCTTGCCACTCCTTGTTCCATAATCCATCAAATCTTTACCCAATACTTGAAAACTTCACAACACAAAACTTAAAGTAGAAAATCTCGTGAGCTCCGTTAGCGAAAGAAAACAAAACACCACTTCAAGTTACTGTAATGAACTCATTCTTTATTTATATTGGTGTTAAACCTACTTTATTCCAACTTCCCTATGGTCTATAAACTATTTTACTAGCCATAGATTCATTAAAATAAGCAAACAACACACAAAAAATAGAATCTTTCAAAAACAGAGTTAGTAGTAATCTGTAGCTAACGAAATATATGGAACCCCAAAAATTCTAAAATAAATTTCTGGACGCGAGGAATTTAGATTTTAATCATCTTCAAGAAAAAATAACTAAATAGCACTTTCCAAATAAAAATGATAGCAGTTCTCGTGAGCGCTAAAGTTTCTGTTTTTTACAGCAAGATTAAAAAGACTTTCCCCAAGTCTTCCCAACGGTTCTACTTGGCACAAACACTAATTAAACACAAAAAACACAACCAAAGCAGAGGCTAGATAAATTATTTATTACTAAACAGGAGAAAAAAAATCAAGGAATAAAAATAAAATTGGGTTGCCTCCCAACAAGCGCTATCGTTTAACGCCCTTAGCTAGGCATAAAAGCGAAGATAGATCTAGGTATTGCCATCTTTGGAAGGCAATCCATAAGTGGATCTCATAATAGATTCATAAGGTAATTTAATTTTCTTTCTAGGGTAGCGTTCCATGCCTTTACTTAACGGAAATTGGAATCTAATATTCCCTTCCTTCATATCAATAATTGCACCAATCGTTCTAAGGAAAGGTCTACCAAGAATAATAGGACATGAAGGATTGCAATCTATGTCAAGAACAATAAAATACACGGGCACATAATTCCTATTTACAACAATAAGAACATCATTAATTCTTCCCATAGGTTTCTTAATAGTGGAATCCGCAAGATGCAAGTTTAAAGAGCAATCATCAAAATCACGGAAACCTAGCAAATCACACAAAGTCTTAGGAATCGTGGAAACACTAGCACCCAAATCACACAAAGCATAGAATTCATGATCTTTAATTTTAATTTTAATAGTAGGTTCCCACTCATCATAAAGTTTTCTAGGAATAGAAACTTCCAACTCAAGTTTTTCTTCATAAGGTTGCATCAAAGCATCAACGATATGTTTGGTAAAGGCTTTATTTTGGCTATAAGCATGAGGAGAATTTAGCACGGATTGCAACAAGGAAATACAATCTATCAAAGAGCAATTATCATAATTAAATTCCTTGAAATCCAAAATAGTCGGTTCATTTATATCTAGTGTTTTGACTTCTTCAATCCCACATTTAACAATTTTAGTGTCAAGATCTAAAGACTCCAAATTTTTGGAACGCCTTCTAGGTAAAGGTGGATCACATTCAGTCCCATCATTATCAAGATTCATATTGCAAAACAAAGATTTAATAGGGGACACATCAATAACTTTTAGATCTTCATCTTTATTATCATGGAACTAGAAGAACACGCTTTTATAAAGCAATATTTCTTAGCACGCATCCTAGCGGTTCTATCAATGGATATTCTCATGGCTTTGAGGGACTCATTGATATCATGCTTAGGTGGAATAGATCTAAGATTCAAAGAATCACCATCAAGAGAAATTCTTTCAACGTTCCTAGCCAACTCATCAATCTTAAGCAATTTTTCTTCAATCAAAGCATTGAAATACTTTTGCGAAGTAATAAATTATTTAATATTGGATTCAAAATTAGGGGGCATCTTATTAAAATTTCCATAAGAATTGTTGAAGGAATTACCATAATTATTAGAGGAATTACTAGGATACGACCTAAGATTAAAGTTTCCTCTATACGCGTTGTTACCAAAATTATTCCTACCAACAAAATTCACATCCATAGATTCATTATTATTCTCAATCAAAGTAGACAAAGTCATATCATTAGGATCAGAAGAAACACTTTTATTAGCAAATAATTTCATAAGTTCATCCATCTTTCCACTCAAAACATTGATTTCTTCTATCGCATGCACTTTATTATTAGTAGATCTTTCAGTGTGCCATTGAGAATAATTAACCATAATATTATCTAGGAGTTTAGTAGCTTCTCCTAAAGTGATTTCCATAAAAGTGGCTCCCGCGGCCGAATCTAAAAGATTTCTAGAAGCAAAATTCAATCCGGCATAAAATTTTTGTATAATCATCCACAATTTCAAACCATGTGTGGGGAAATTACGTATCATTAATTTCATCCTCTCCCAAGCGTGTGCAACATGTTCATGATCAAGTTGCTTAAAATTCATGATATCGTTTCTAAGAGAGATGATTTTAGCGGGAGGAAAAAACTAGATAAAAGTATCTTTGCACTTATTCCATGAATCAATACTATTTTTAGGCAATGACGAAAACCAAGCTTTAGCATGATCTCTAAGCGAAAAAGGAAATAGCTTCAATTTAACAATATCACTGTCCACATCTTTCTTCTTTTGTATATCACATAAATCAACGAAGCTATTTAGATGGGTAGCGGCATCTTCGCTAGGAAGGCCGGCGAATTGATCTTTCATGACAAGATTCAATAAAGAAGCATTAATTTCACAAGATTCAGCATCGGTAAGAGGAGCAATCGGACTGCTAATAAAATCATTGTTGTTGGTATTAGTGAAGTCACACAATTTGGTGTTATCTTGAGCCATCGTGACAAGCAAGCAATCCAACACACAAGCAAACAAGAGACGTGCAAAAAGAGGCAAATAGAGTAAGAGAGGGAGGATAGAGAGAGAGGGTGAATAAAACGGCAAGGGTGAAGTGGGGGAGAGGAAAACGAGAGGCAAATGGAAAATAATGTAATGCGGGAGATAAGGATTTGTGATGGGTACTTGGTATGTTGACTTTTGCATGGACTCCCCGGCAACGGTGCTAGAAATCCTTCTTGCTACCTCTTGAGCACGGCATTGGTTTTCCCTTGAAGAGGAAAGGGTGATGAAGTAAAGTAGCGTAAGTATTTCCCTCAGTTTTTGAGAACCAAGGTATCAATCCAGTAGGAGGCCACGCGTGAGTCCCTCGCACCTACACAAACAAATAAATCCTTGCAACCAACGCGATAATTGGTTGTCAATCCCTACACGGTCACTTACGAGAGTGAGATCTGATAGATATGATAAGATAATATTTTTGGTATTTTTATGATAAATATGCAAAGTAAAATAGAAAGCAATAAAAATAACTAAGTATTGGAAGATTGATATAATGGACAATAGACCCGGGGGCCATAGGTTTCACTAGTGGCTTCTCTCGAAAGCATAAGTATTATGGTGGGTGAACAAATAACTGTTGAGCAATTGACATAATTGAGCATAGTTATGAGAATATCGAGGTATGATCATGTATATAGGAATCACGTCCGAGACAAGTAGACCGACTCCTGCCTGCATCTACTACTATTACTCCACACATCAACTGCTATCCAGCATGCATCTAGAGTATTAAGTTCATAAGAACAGAGTAATGCTTTAAGCAAGATGACATGATGTAGAGGGATAAACTCATGCAATATGATGAAAACCCCATCTTGTTATCCTCGATGGAAACAATACAATACGTCCCTTGCTGCCCCTAATGTCACTGGGAAAGGACACTACAAGATTGAACCCAAAGCTAAGCACTTCTCCCATTGCAAGAAAGATCAATCTAGTAGGCCAAACCCAACTGATAATTCAAAGAGACTTGCAAAGATAACCAATCATACATAAAAGAAATCAGAGAAGATTCAAATATTGTTCATAGATAAACTTGATCATAAACCCACAATTCATCGGTCTCAACAAACACACCGCAAAAGAAGATTACATCGAATTCATCTCCACGAGAGAGGGGGAGAACATTGTATTGGGATCCAAAAAGAGAGAAGAAGCCATCTAGCTAATAACTATGGACCCGTAGGTCTGAAGTAAACTACTCACACTTCATCGGAGGGGCTGTGGTGTTGATGTAGAAGCCCTCCGTGATCGATGCCCCCTCCGGCGGAGCTCCGGAACAGGCCCCAAGATGGGATCTCGTGGATACATAAAGTTACAGCGGTGGAATTAGGGTTTTGGCTCCGTATCTGGTAGTTTGGGGGTACGTAGTTATATATAGGAGGAAGGAGTACGTGGTGTAGCAATAGGGGGCCCACGAGGGTGGAGGGCGCGCCTAGGGGGTAGGTGCGCCCCCTACCTCATGGCTTCCCTGTTGGTTGCTTGACGTAGGGTCCAAGTCTCCTGGATCATGTTCGTTCCGAAAATCACATTCCCGGAGGATTCATTCCGTTTGGACTCCGTTTGATATTCTTTTCTCGCGAAACCCTAAAATAGGAAAAAAACAACAATTCTGGGTTGGGCCTCCAGTTAATAGGTTAGTCCCAAAAATAATATAAAAGTGTATAATAAATCCCAATAATGTTCAAAACAGGATATAATATAGCATGGAACAATAAAAAATTATAGATACATTGGAGACGTATCAAACACCACAACGTAATGGTGTATCCAATCGTTGTAACCATACTTTTTTTGGATAGGGTGCGTTCTATGATGTCTCTTGCCGATTTACCACTATTGTTTTGGGGTTATGCATTAGACACAACCGCATTCACGTTAAGTAGGGCACCATCTAAATCCGTTGAGACGACACCGTATGAACTATGGTTTGGCGAGAAACCTAAGCTGTCATTTCTGAAAGTTTGGAGTTGTGACACTTATGTCAAAAGGCTTTAGCCTGATAAGCTCGAACCCAAATTGGAGAAGTGCATGGGTACACCTTCTACCATAGATCCGAAGGAGTTTCTCTCAAAAGAAGTGAGTGGGAGGAAAGTAGAACTTGATGAGGTAATTGTACCTTCTCTCAATTTGGAAAGTAGTACATCAGAGAAATCCATTCCCGTAATGCCTACACCAACTAGAGAGGAAGCTAATGTTGATGATCATGAAACTTTAGATCAAGTTACTACTGGAACTTGTAGGACGAACAGAGCATGTTCCGCACCAGAGTGGTACGGTAATCATGTCCTGGAAGTCATGTTGCTAGACCATGGAGAACCTACGAACTATGAAGAAGCTATGATGAGCCCAAATTCCAATATATGGCTTGAGGCCGTGAAATCTGAGATAGGATCCATGTATGAGAACAAAGTGTGTACATTGGTGGACTTGCCCGATTATCGCAGGCCATTGAGAATAAATTGATCTTCAAGAAGAAGATAGACGCTGATGGTAATGTCACCATCTACAAAGCTTGACTTATCGCAAAAGGTTTTCGACAAGTTCAAGGGGTTGACTAAGATGAGACCTTCTCACCCGTAGCGATGCTTAAGTCAGTCCGGATCATGTTAGCTATTGCCGCATTGTATAATTATGAAATTTGGCAAATGGACGTCAAAACTACATTCCTTAATGGATTTCTTAAAGAAGAGTTGTATATGATGCAACCAGCAAGTTTTGTCGATCCTGAAGGTGCTTAAAAATGTGCAAGCTCTAGCGATATGTCTATGGACTGGGGCAAGCATCTCGGAGTTGGAATATACGCAAGCATATGGTTTTATACAGACTTCCGGTGAAGCCTGTATTTACTAGAAAGTGAGTGGGAGCTATGTAGCATTTCTAATATTATATGTGGATGACATATTATTGATTGGAAATGATATGGAATTTCTGGATAGCATAAAAGGATACTTGAATAAGAAGTTTTCAATGAAAGACCTCGGTGAAGCTGCTTATATATTGGGTATCAAGATCTATAGAGATAGATCGAGATGCTTAATAGGACTTTCACAAAGCACATACCTTGACAAAGTTTTGAAGAAGTTCAAAATGGATCAGTCAAAGAAAGGACTCTTTCCTGTGTAACAAGGTGTCAAGTTGAGTTAGACTCAAAATGCGACCATGGCAGAACATGATCACACCTTAATACTCTTGGGTATTAATCACATGGCGATGTGAACTAGATTATTTGACTCTAGTAAACTCTTTGGGTATTGGTCACATGGCGATGTGAACTATGGGTGTTAATCACATGGCGAATGGAACTAGATTATTGACTCTAGTGCAAGTGGGAGACTGAAGGAAATATGGCCTAGAGACAATAAATAGTTGTTATTTTATATTTCCTTATTCATGGTAAAGGTTTATTATTCATGCTAGAATTGTATTGATCGAAACCTAAATACATGTGTGGATACATAAACAAATACCGTGTCCCTAGTGAGCCTCTACTAGACTAGCTCGTTGATCAAAGATGGTTAAGGTTTCCTAAACATAGACATGTGTTGTCATTTGATAACGGGATCACATCATTAGGAGAATGATGTGATGGAAAAGACCAATCTGTTAGCTTACATAATGATCGTTCAGTTTATTGCTACGGCTTTCTTCATGTCAAACACATATTCCTTCGACTATGAGATTATGCACCTCTCGGATACCAGAGGAATACCTTGTGTGCTATCAAATGTCACAACATAACCGGGTATCTCCGAAGGTGTTTGTTTGGTTGGCATAGATCGAGATAAGGATTTGTCACTCTGAGTATCGAAGAGGTATCTCTGGGCCCTCTCGGTAATACACATCATAAGCTTGCAAACAAATGACTAAGGAGTTGGTCACTAGGTGATCTATTATGGAACAAGTAAAGAGACTTGCCGGTAACGAGATTAAACTAGGTATGAAGATACTAACAATCGAATCTCAGGCAAGTAATATACCGATGGATAAAGGAATTACGAATCTTGTCATAACGGTTCGACTGATAAAGATCTTCGTAGAATATATATGAGCCAATATGGGCATCCAGGTTCCGCTATTGGATATTGACCGGAGAGGTGCCTCGGTCATGTCTACATAGTTCTCGAACCCGTAGGGTCCGCATGCTTAAAGTTTGATGTCGATTTGGTATTATATGAGTTATGTGGTTTGGTGACCGAATGTTGTTCGGAGTCCTGGATGAGATCACGAACATTATGAGGAGCTCCGAAATGGTCTAGAGGTAAGGATTGATGTTGGGAAACGTTGCATGGAAAACAAAAAAAATCTACGCACACGCAATGATCTATCATTGGAGATGCATAGCAACGAGGGGGAGAGTGTGTCTATGTACCCTCGTAGACCGGAAGCGAAAGTGTTTGACAACACGGTTGATGTAGTCGAACTTCTTCTAGCTCCGACCGATCAAGTACCGAATGCACGGAACCTCTAAGTTCTGCACACGTTCAGCCCGGTGACGTCCCTCGCCTTCTTGATCTAGGAAGGTGTCGAGGTCGTAGATGAATTCCGTCAGCATAATGGCGCGGTGACGGTGATGGTGAAGTGATCCGCATAGGGCTTCGCCTAAGCACCGCGAGAATATGACCGGGGGTGTAAACTGTGGAGGGGGGCGCCGCGCACGGCTAACAATTGATGTTGTGTGCTCTAGGAGCCCCCTCCCCTCATATATATAGGTGGGAGGAGAGGAGAGGCAGCCAGGTGCGCTCCAAGTAGGATCCGAATCCTACTTGGGGTTTCCCCAAGTGGCGCCCCTTTCTTACTTTACCGGAGAAGAAAGGGAAGGGGGAAGAGAGAAAGGAAGGGGGGTCGAACCCCCATTTTCCTTCTCCTATTCGTCCAAATACCATAGGTGGCGCGCCACTCTTCGTGGGCTGGCGTGTTCCCCTCTCATGGCCCATATATCCCCCCCGGGTGTTCCGGTAACCCCCCCAGTACTCTGATAAATACCCAATACTTTCCAGAACACTTCCGGTGTCTGAATACTATGATCCTATATATCAATCTTTACCTCCCGACCATTTTGAGACTCCTTGTCATGTTCGTGGTGTCATCTGGGACTCCGAGCAACATTCGGTCACCAAATCACATAACTCATATATACAATATCGCTATCGAACGTTAAGCGTGCGGACCCAACGGGTTCGAGAACTATGTAGACATGACCAAGACACCTCTTCGGTCAATAACCAATAGTGGAACCTATATGCTCATATTGTTTCTTACATATTCTATGAAGATTTTTGTCGGTCGAACCGTTATGACAACATACATTATTCCCTTTGTGTATCGGTATGTTACTTGCCCGAGATTCGATCGTCGGTATCTGCATACCTAGTTCAATCTTGTTACCGGCAAGTCTCCTTAATCCTTCCATAATACATCACCTCGTGACTAACTCCTTAGTCAATTGCTTGCAAGCTTATGATGTGTATTACCGAGAGGGCCCGGAGATACCTCTCCGATACTCGGAGTGACAAATCCTAATCTCGATCTATGCCAAGTCAACAAACACCTTCAGAGATACCTGTAGAGCATCTTTATAATCACCCAATTATGTTGTGACATTTGATAGCACATAAGGAATTCCTCCGGCATCCGGGGGTTGTATAATATCATAGTCGAAGGAATATGTATTTCACATGAAGAAAGCAATAACAATAAGACTGAACGATCGTAATGCTAGGCTAACGGATGGGTCTTGTCCATCACATCATTCTCCTAATGATGTGATCCCATTATCAAATGGCAACTCATGTCTATGGTTAGGAAACCTTAACCATCTTTGATCAACGAGCTAGTCTAGTAGAGGCTCACTAGGGACACGGTGTTTGTTTATGTATTCACACATACATTAAGGTTTTCGATCAATACAATTCTAGCATGAATAATAAACCTTTATCATGAATAAAGAAATATAAAATAACAACTTTATTATTGACTCTAGGGCATATTTCCTTCAATTGATATATAGGACGATGTTATTTGGTCTTTGGAATGGTTTCGGAGAGCACCGGAAAGTTATCAAAATACCAGAAGAGGTTCCGGAGGCACCAGGAGAGTATTGGGCCTTATTGGGCCATGTAGAGGGAACACACCAGCCCACATGGGCTAGTGCGGCCCCCTTAAGGCAGCCACACCCAATTAGATGGAAAGGGGAGGTGCCACCTCCTCCTATCATATCTTCGGAAGGGAGAAAGGAAAGAGAAGGGGCGCCTCCCCTCTTTCCTTCTCCCTTGTGCGTCCTAGGGCTGGCTCCTCCCCTCCCACACCTATATATATGTGGGGAGGGGTGCCACACAATACAAAACTTATTCCACGCCGTGTGTCGGCACCCCTCCGCCTCTAGTTTACTCCTCCGTTCTAGATCATCGCAATGCTTAGGCGAAGCCCTATGGAATTGCTTGACCACCACCATCACCACGCCATTATGCTGACGGAACTCATCCACTACCTCGCCCCACTTTCTGGATTAAGATGGCGAGGATGACACTGAGTTGAACGTGTGCAGAGAGCGGAGGTGCTGTGCGTTCGGCACTTGATCGGTTGGAGCGCGAAGAAGTTTGACTACATCAACCACGTTGTTAAACGCTTCCGCTTACGGTCTACGATGGTACATAGACACACTCCCCTCATTGCTAGATAGATCATTGCGTGTGCATAGATTTTTTTTGTTTTTATATGCAACGATTTCCAACATCACTAGCATCATAGACAATTTCAAAGGGTAGGTTCCAAACAGGTGGTTGAACAATAGGTGCAGAAATTAAGGCTTTCTTAAGAATTTTAAATGCTTCTACACAATCATCATCAAAAACAAATGAAACATATTTTTGCGAAAGATTAGTGAGAGGCTTAGAAATTTTAGGGAAGTCTTTGATAAAAGCAAGTGTCTCCTTATTACAAGGGGGAAAATGCACCCTCCTACTGGTTTCCGGATATCTCGGTCCCACACCATTGTCAACGTAGTCAATAGATGAGAGAGTTGCACAAGGGGCGGATAACACCAGGGACCCCAACCGTTCGCGCAGTTTCTGTTTTGTTCTTTAGACGAAGCGGGGTATCAACTGGGTTGTGCGGGGCTGTAGCCCGTCTAGCCCAGGCTTTTATTTTATGTTTACCACATGAACAACCCAGTTATTTTTTTCTATCTGAAAATGGCTATCCCAGTTCTTTTTTTTGGCAGAAAATCCAACCGTGTCCTACTTGCTTTTCTCTGCCCTGCAGGGCTGCAAATCTTCCAAGACGAAAAGGGATGCATTCTGCATGTAGCGGTGGGGCGTGGCATGGAGCTCATGTTACGGGGCGCCCGTCGCAACCCCATTTTCGCTAGCGCCCATGATCTGGCGAGGGTGACGGAGGCGGGGCAGGACCACGTAGGGCTGGTGGGGGCATGACATGGTCGCTGGTGGTCCCGTTGTAAGCGTTGTATGAGCCGCCTGCTGAGCCGTGTGACAGAGGCACTTCTCTTCCATTCGAACATAGGTGACGGCCTTGGCGAACGTCGGCGTGATGAGGGAGAGGTTGGAGACGGCCTGTCCGAGGTTGGGATGGATACCACGAAGGAGGTTGGTGAGGGGGGCAAAGTCTTCAGTAGCCATGCCCATGTCGCAAAGTTCATCGACGAGCACCTTAAGCTGCATGCAATACTCATCGATCATGAGATCGTTTTGATGCAGCATGAAGAACTCGCCTTGGAGGAAGATGCAGCGCTGTAGCTGGTTGTCGAGGAAGAGGTCACGCAGCCATGTCCAGATGACGTGCGCGGTGAGATCGCGAATGTTCACCATGTCAAAGAGACCCCTCGAGATAGTGAGGAACATCCAATTGCCGTTTGACAATGGTGGCGTCGACAGCGATCCACTTCTCGTCGTCCTTCATGTCGCAGATGTTGACGCTCACGTCAACATGGTCGATGAGGTGGTGGGAGCGAAAGAGAAAGGTGAAGTAGGTACGCCGGGCATTGTAGGAGGGCGAGTTGAGGTCGAGTACCATCGGGACATGATCCTTGGTGGGTAGGTCAAGGAGACGGGCGGAGAAGAAGGATAGTGCAGCAAAGGAGCTCTCATCGGAGAGGGAGGGTCGTGAGCTGACCATGATGATATGAGAGCTGGATAGTGTGGCGGTGGAGGCTTGAGGCGAGGCAGAAGAGGTGGCACCTGCGGCTTGAGGTGGGAGAGAGGGGCGGCACGGCAGCTTTGAAGGGAAATGGCGGCGCGGCAGCTTTGAAGGAAACGGTGACGGCAGCCTAGGGCAGACGGGTAGGTGGCGGCCTAGGTCGGAAGCGAGAAGATTGTATAAAAAAGTGATACCATGTAAGAAAGGTACGCCCACCAGCCAATTCATCAAAAAACTCAAGCTTTTTTTTAGAGAATATCAAAAAACTCAAGTTGATAAGAAAAGATGACCTACGCATTTATACGTCAACAATTATGTAAAAAGGGGACCTATTTTCTTCATATCTCCACGCAAAACCTTTTTTATGAGAGTGCGAGCGCTACTCGAAAAACAGCCTTGTCTGATCGCTCACTACTGATGAACAAGACAAAACATGTTAATTGTTAGTACTACCACTTACCACCGGCGGGCAGTCTGAAGCACGAGCCCTAAACAGTAAACACACTTTGTTTGCACTCCAGACATGACGTTCACAAAACTGTCTTGTCTATATATGGGGCTAAACAACAGGCGGTTCGATCCCTACAGCTGTCACCTTGCCGTTACACGTCCGCTGTGGCGAGAGGTCGCAACGGCAGAGAGGGCAAGTGGTGTGCGAGTGTAGCCACATGTCAATGCACCCGACATGGAAGAGGTGCTTGCACGTCGGCAGCTGCCGCACCATCTCGCCGTCGCCGACATCTTCCAGGCACACGGAGCAAGTCTGGGGTTGGGCGCCCCCGCACTCGAGGTCGCCACCGGCCACGGGGCGACGGGATGCGTACGCGAACGTTGGCAGCGACTCGATCCCGGCCTTCCCGAGCCCGCCGAGTCGGGATGCTGCCCAAGCCACGCCCTCGGCGGCGGCGCCAGCGCCGCCCCTCCGCCCGTCGCGCCAGCTCTCGGGCGCGAGGCACTCGAGGGCGACCAAGGCGGCCAGCGCCAGGCCTGTGAACGCGAACGCCTTCCAGGCGCTGACGGTGGCGACGAGGACGCAGAACACGAGCGCCGACACGAGGGACACCACGACGCCCTGTGAGCAGGACCCTCCCCCGCCGTTCAGAGCAGGCATGCTCACTCACTTAAGTTTGCTTGTATGTGTAGCTGCTTCACAGGCTGTCTTGTTTGCTGTGGCAGTGAGGTGTTCCGCCCGGGCGGCAGGAAATATATGTAGTCGATCCGCGCGTGAGAGCTCTAGAAGTAGAGCGCGGCAGCCGCCCGCCCGTAGCTGCGTGGCGGCGGAAATAGTATTAATCTTTGAATTATGGTCAAGTTTCAGGCGCCGACCATACATTAGCAATTGCTAGCTTATAGCATGGTAAACGATACTGCACGGTTTTTTTAAGCCGAAACCGTTGAACTGTTCTACGGTACTTTTCCATTAATTAACTCCAAGAATACAAAATATTTACAAAGAAAAGAAAAATAAAACACTAAGAACTACTTATCCAATTCCTGGCCTCGGGAACATGATAACGTTATGAAAAATCTAATTTATCCTCTACAAACATCATAGATCACTGCTGGAATTTTCACGTCGCCGGGTGTAATACTCTTCGCCGAGTGCTAAAATATGGACACTCGGCAAAGCAAACTTTGCCGAGTGTCACTCTTGGCAAACCCAGCTTCACGGCAAACTGCTATCTTTGCCGTCACTGCCTCACGGCAAAGAGGCACCGCACAGCAAACCCTGTAAACGCTAAGAGCCGCTCACGGCAACGAGGAGCCACGCGGCATGCCCGTCCGCAACAGACGGCTCCGTCAGTTACTACGTACATTACCGAGAGCCGCCATACTACACTCGGCAAAGTATATGCCACATCCTATTTTCTTTCTTTGTGTGTGTTCTTTCTAACTGACATGTGGTCCCACTGGTCACATTTATCAGTAAAAGTTTTAAATAACTTGGTAAATATTTTTGAAAAAGAATGACGATATCTTTGCGGAGAGCGGCTCTCGGCAATACTCCTGACCAGTAGGACGGCGTGGCCCACATGGAAGCTGACCATTTACATATCTTCGTCGAGAGCTAGTCTCGGCAATGCTCGCCTCCTTTTCCGAGAGCTGCTTTCGAAAAATTTGTGGCACAAAAGTAGTGTGTCCCAGACGACCAGTTTCCGAGAGGGGCTCTCGGTAGTATATCGTTTTTCGATTGTTGCTCTCGGAATTTTTTTTCATCCATTTTGATGTTAAGCTATTTCTTTTCTGATCCCCGCAGATAAAAACAATTACATTGCAATTTGATCATATATAGGCATAATTTGATCTAGTCCACACATATATAGGCATAATTTGATCATATATAGGCATAATTTGATCTAGTCCACATATATATGCATAATTAGGGATAGTCCACATATTGTCACACACAAGTCGAATGTATTATCCTAGTAGACGTCACACACAAGTCGTAAGTTCATACATATTGTCACTACTTGCAAAACATGTGCACGTCACAATAGAAGTACACTTGTTCATATAGGTCATCTTGAGGAGGAGAGGCCATCGGGTTAACATTTCGGAGGAGGAGGAGGGGCATCACTTGCATTCCTTCGAGATTGCATAAGAACCTACTCCCTCCGTTCCGAATTACTTGTCGCATGTATGGATGTATCTAGATGTATTTTAGTTCTAGATACATCCATTTATGCGACGAGTAATTTGGAACGGAGGGAGTATAAGAGTAGAGTCACGTGAGGGTGGTTCGTCCCTATGTAATGAATCTTCTACTATAGTTTAGATAATGTTCTACCTGTAGTTGATCCTCGAGCAGCTTCAACCTCTTGTTCGTGTCTGCCTGTTCCTTTTCTCTGGACTCCTGCTCAGCATTCCGTCTTTGCTCCTCTTGAACAGCCCGCTGCGCCATTAAATCCTGTAACATGGCATTAGGCTCATATAGGTTGGAACGGTGCTATTTCGAGGCATGGACATAAATGAAAGGTTAGGATGCTAACCCTGAGACGCGCTATCTCACATGATCCAGCGGTTGGGCGACTCCGTATGGACGGAATTGAGCTGGTGCTCGACGCGCGTATCTCGTGCGGCTTGCGATGCGAGGAGGTCGTGATCGCCCCATTGCAAAGGAGGTGGCGGCCATGGCTCTTCCCCTGGCCAGCAATGATGAGAAGCTCAGGATCAAGGGGCTTGGACGTCGGTTTGGCTTCCTGCCCGTGCACCTCCTGGAAGACCTCTTTGAAGGTTCCCCACTTCTCCTCCACTGACTCGCTGCAGAACTCGGCGCCATTCTTCCCCGGCCTTCTTTCCAGGCTTCCAGTATGTGGACCGGGCGACCAACCTTCGCCTCCTGCAAAATTAACCATCAAGTTTAAAGAACCAAGATGCACCGTGCGAAAAAGTTAACATCTTAATTCACATACCATGTGTTGCTTGAGAGCGGTTAGGTTCTGGCTCCCCTGGACATGAGACGGGCCTGTCATTTTGGCTCGATCGTTTCCCTTCTCCACATGTTGCGCCTGCCATGTTGGGTCACACCACATATCAACCAGGGCCTCCCAACAATCATCCTTCATCCAGGGTTCCTTCACCTAGTCAGACAAAATCAAATAATTGAGGAACAACAGGGATGAATCGAAGTACTAGCAACCGATGTTGTCACTTACCACTGACAGGTATTCTTCTCGCGACATGTTGGTCTGGCAAGCAGTCTTCCTTCTCATCTTCTCTCCCTTCTCATCGAGCGGCCGGCACTTCATCAAGGCTTTGTACCGCAACGTGTGCTTGAGGCAGAGAGTATCTTTCTGGCAGATTTCACGATGCCTTTGATCGCCTTCTGCTGCTCACCATCCACACAAGCAAATGTTTCCTACAAGAAAGCATATGCCATCTTCTCACCATCCACGCAACCAAGGATTTGGATATGAAAAAATGCAGTGGTTGGAGCGAAGATACTTACAAAAAAGAGCATTGATGACCCGACTGGCCATGGTGTCATCGTGCTCATCCTTGTTGTGTAGGTAATTCTCCTAGGTTAAACCTGGCGACGACGGATCATCATCACCCGGCTTGAACAATCCAGGGAAGTGCTTCCTCAAGAGGGAGCCGATGACGTGGTTCGGCGGGCGTGCCCCTTAGGTTGTGTCGGGATAAAGGCCCACTAACTGCAAGATATAAAAGACAAGCATATGTGAGTGTCAAAGTTGTGGCATCCAAAATATGATGCAAATGAAATGCTTGCTGAGGGAGTCCTGGATTAGGGGGTCTCCGGACAGCCGGACTATATCTTTTGGCCGGACTGTTGGACTATGAAGATACAAGATTGAAGACTTCGTTCCGTGTTCGGATGGGACTCTACTTGGCGTGGAAGGCAAGCTAGGAAATACGGATATGTATATCTCCTCCTTTGTAACCAACCTTGTGTAACCCTAGCCCCTCCGGTGGCTATATAAACCAGAGGATTTTAGTCCGTAGGACAACATACAATCATACCATAGGCTAGCTTCTAGGGTTTAGCCTCTCTGATCTCGTGGTGGATCAACTCTTGTACTACTCATATTATCAAGAACAATCAAGCAGGAAGTAGGGTATTACCTCCATCAAGAGGGCCCGAACCTGGGTAAACATCGTGTCCCCTGCCTCCTGTTACCATCCGCCTTAGACGCACAGTTCGGGACCCCCTACCCGAGATCCGCCGGTTTTGACACCGACATTGGTGCTTTCATTGAGAGTTCCACTGTGTTGTCACCGTAAGGCTTGATGGCTCCTTCGATCATCGCTAGCGATGCGGTCCAGGATGAGGTTTTCCTCCCCGGACAGATCTTCGTATTCAGCGTCTTCACACTGTGGGCCAATTCGCTTGGCCATCTGGAACAGATCAAGAGCTACGCCCCTGGCCATCAGGTCAAATTTGGAAACTTGAACTACACGGCCGACATCCGTGGAGACTTGATCTTCGATGGATTTGAGCCCATGTCGGACGCGCCGCACAGTCGCGCCGAGCATGACGTAGCTCTGCCGTCGGACAATGTTCGGGAGATCGCATCCGCAACTGCTCCGGCCTTCAATCCAGAGCAAGTCGCGCCATCCGAGAGTGGAGGTATGGACCCTGCCATGGAGGCCGCACTCTCAGTGGCGATAGAGCCGGATACTGACTTCACCCCTCACGAGAGCCGTGACGCCAAACCACTTGACTCATCTCCGGTCACGGACTCCGAGCCGCTCACATCCGTACCCGTCGAGTCCGACTGGGCACCGATCATGGAGTTCACCTCCGCGCGGATATCTTTCAGCACTCGCCTTTCGGAGATGTGCTAAATTCATTAAGGTCTCTCTCCCTGTCAGGAGAACCTTGGCCGAACTATGTCCGGCTAGAATGGGATGCGGACGACGAAGAAATTCGCTGCCCACCCACCACCCACTTAGTAGCCACTGTCGACGACTTAACCGACATGCTCGACTTCGACTCCGAAGACTTCGACGGTATGGACGATGAAGCCAGAGACGAATAGGAACCACCGCCCTCAAGGCGCTGGACCGCCACCTCATCATATGATATATACATGGTGGACACCCCCAAAGAAGGCAATGGCGACAAGACAGCAGAGGATGACCCCTCTAGGAAGCAACCCAAGCGCCGACGTCAGCGGCGCCGCTCTAAGTCCCGCCACAGCAAGAGCAGTGATACCGGCACAGGAGATAATAACACTCTGGATAGCGCCGAAGACAACAACAATCTCCTCCAGCACGATGTAGAGCCGGAGGACAAACAAGCTAGCCCCCCAGAGCGGGAAGCAGATGGAGAACCGGAGGAGGACAATTACATGTCTCTCTCCGAAGACGAGGCGAGCCTCAGCGACGACGAGTTTATCGTGCCTGAGGACCCCGTCGAACAAGAGCGCTTCAAGCGCCGGCTTATGGCCATGGCAAATAGGCTGAAGAAAAAGAAGCAACAGCTTCAAGCTGATCAAGACTTGCTAGCAGACAAGTGGACCGAAGTCCTTGCGGCCGAGGAGCATGAACTCGAGCGCCCGTCCAAAAGTTACCCAAAACGCAGGTTGCTACCTCACCTCAAGGAGGAAGCATTGAAACCTCATTCACTAGTGTACAATGCGGCTGACCGGCCACTACGCGGCCGAGTCAGTAAGGCGTTTCATCCTAAAGTTCAGCCCGCACCCCGTCGCCACTCAGTCAAAAATACTAAGGCCCGGGGCAACACAGAGAACCTGAGAGACATATTGGACAGTAAGGCAAAAATTACAAGGTCAATATACGGGACACGGGCACATGCACCCACACAGGACGACGACCGTCGCATCGGATACACCAAGTGTAAATCCGGCCAGGCCGAATACAGCAGACAAGACTCATACGAACTGCGTCGGGATATAGCCCGGCACAGAGGTGCCGCACACCCCCTATGCTTCAATGATGAAGTTATGAATCATGAATTCCCGGAGGGTTCCAAACCCGTAAATATCGAATCATATGATGGCACAACAGATCCCGCTGTATGGATCGAGGATTTCCTCCTCCACATCCCCATGGCTCGTGGTGATGATCTACATGCCATCAAGTACCTCCCACTAAAACTCAAAGGACCAGCTCGGCACTGGCTGAATAGCTTGCCAGCAGATTCCGTTGGCAGTTGGGGGGATCTGGAAGACGCATTTCTCGACAACTTCCAAGGCACTTATGTGCGGCCACCGGATGCTGATGACTTGAACCACATAACCCAGCAGCCATGGGAAACGGCCAGACAATTCTGGACATGATTCCTGACTAGGAAAAATCAAATTGTAGACTGTCCGGATGCAGAGGCCCTAGCGGCATTCAAGCATAATATCCACGACGAATGGCTCGCCCGACACCTCGGCCAGGAGAAGCCGAAATCTATGGCAGATCTCATGACACTCATGACCCACTTTTGCGCGGGCGAGGACAGCTGGCTGGCTCGCAGCTACAACACATCGAGGAATCCGAATAACTCGGATACCGAATATGTTAATGGTAGGCAACGTCGTAATAGACCAAAGCGCCACAATAATGACGATAACACCGAAGATACGACAGTCAATGCAGGATTCAGAGGCTCTAGATCCGGTCAGCGGAAAAAAGCCATTTAAAAGAAATACTCCGGCTCCGTACAGTCTGGATCGCATACTGGATAGCTTGTGTCAAATCCACGGCACCCCCGAAAAGCCAGCCAATCAGACCAACAGAGAATGCTGGGTGTTCAAGCAAGTCGGCAAGCTAAATGCCGAAAACAAGGACAAGGGGCTGCATAGCGATGACGAGGAGGAGCCCCGGCCTCCGAACACATGAGGACAGAAGGGGTTCCCCCCACAAGTGAAGACGATGAGCATGATATACGCAACCCACATTCCCAAGAGGGGGCGGAACCATGCACTAAGGGACGTCTATATGATGGAGCCCGTCGCCCCAAAGTTCAACCCATGGTCTGCTTGCCCGATCACCTTCGATCGCAGGGACCACCCCACTAGCATCCGTCATGGTGGATCTGCCGCACTGGTCCTAGACTGCATCATTGATGGATTTCACATCACTCGAGTCCTTATGGACAGCGGCAGCAGCCTGAACCTGCTTTATCAGGATACAGTGCGAAAAATGGGTATCGATCCCTCGAGGATCAAACCCAGCAAAACCACCTTTAAAGGCGTCATCCCAGGTGTAGAGGCCCATTGCACAGGCTCAATCACACTAGAAGTGGTATTCGGATCACCGGACAACTTCCGAAGCAAAGAGTTAATCTTCGACATCGTCCCGTTTCGTAGTGGCTATCATGCACTGCTCGGACGGACAGCATTTGCAAAATTCAATGCAGTGCCGCATTACGCATACCTCAAGCTCAATATGCCAGGACCTCGCGGGGTCATAATAGTAAATGGAAACACAGAACGCTCGCTCCGTACGGAAGAGCACACTACGACCCTTGCAGCAGAAGCACAAAGCAGCCTGTTCAGGCAGACCACTCATTTGGCGTCACAGCCCCCGGACACCTTCAAGTGAGTCCGGAACAAGCTGCAACAGGATCTCTTGGCACGATCAGAGCTCGCCTAGCAGTTTGGCCCCCGTCCTAGTCCCAGTAAAGTGACGAAATCCGTGCCACGCGTACAGAACTACGCATTGAAAATACCATGGACATAGGCGGGGGCACGACCAGGACATGCCCCGCATTGTGGCTTAACCGCACTAGGGGCTTCATACCTCTGTCATTCCTTTTCTCTTTCAGGGCCTAACTCTCTGGAAGCCCTCTCCGGCAGTATGATCGCCTGACACATTCCGAAAGCAGCAACCAAGGCGGCAAGAAGCTAAGATGAACACGGGAACCGTCAGGTGGTCTATAAGTAATAATTGATATACCCGCTTTTCACTATTTATGCGTAACTTGCCCTTGGATAGGACATTTTGAATTGTCCTACTTTATGCTTATTGCATGACTTGTACCAGTAAGCTTCGACGTATTATTTAAATAGCAATGCATATCATTAATCTGTCATTGCATTATTTAAGTTTTTCTCTTTCTCTTATATGTCCATTTACGACAATCCGCACCCACACGTTCGGGTACGGTCAGTTCGCCAGGGGTTCTTGTTTATCCCATAATACGGCGCAAGAAGTCCGAATCAAGTTTTTGGCCAAATGTTGGGTTGCCCGGCTCCCATTCTTTGGTCCTTACGTTCCGCTATATTGGCTAAGGTAGCGGTGGGAGAACTACTGCGATT
Source organism: Triticum urartu (assembly GCF_003073215.2). NCBI lineage: Eukaryota > Viridiplantae > Streptophyta > Magnoliopsida > Poales > Poaceae > Triticum > Triticum urartu. The sequence goes on from NC_053027.1 coordinate 58,999,109, forward strand.
GTGTCCCGGTTCTTCCGGACGAGCACTTCAGTAGAGAAAGCCAAAAACTGACTGTCATGATAAGGCGAGAGAATGGTCGCTGTTCGAGAGGTCTCAAGTCCTTAAAGACTTTTTCCACTTTGGGCGAGGAGTCGGACTTGTCCGGCTTAGGCGTGTATAGCACGCCAAATTCGGCCCTCCAAATACCAGGGGCTTCGCCAAAATTTCAAATCATAGACTTCTATGGCTACACTTGTGTCATGGTTACACACCCTTGATGCGTTAACTGCGCTCAATTTAACTGCGCTCAATTTACCTGGGGGCTTCTTATACAGAAGCTTATTCTAATTACCTTTCCGGGCTTTATGCCGCACACATGTGTTATTCTTCCGCATGTACCTTTTTTCGCCATTATATGAATCGATGTGACTTAAGTTTTGGCCAAGCTGGGTTGCCTGGCTCTTGTATTTATGCCCTACGTTCCCATTAATTCGGCTAGGGCATAAGGGGAGCACCTCTGCGATTGTTACTGCCGGGTCAGCCGGATGTGTACCTCAGACTGGGTGAAGCCGAAAGCTAGCGTTCTTAAGGGAATACTCGGTCGGTGAATAAAAGATGACTTTCATTTAATTTACTACACGCCCCCAGATGTTTTTAACCTGCATTTCTTAGTTCGGACATGCACATTAGGGCATGCGTACCCAGGGAAAGGAACCCTTAACGGAACTATTCTCCCTGGAAGATGTTTCTTACTATCCATGTAATATAACATAGCTAGTTGGATACTTGTCTGTTCAAGCACGTATGACCCCTACGCCTGGTTTCCATGCATACCCTAATTTTTACATAACCGAGTGGGTATTCGGATCCACTCCGGACTATCGGGTCCAGAGGCCGAAGCGAAAAGGTCTGCCATGAAAAATGATTTACAATCCAGCTAGGGACATTACACATGTCACTTGAAGTACACAGTCACTAAGACTGATTAAATTCTTCTTCTATACCATCCAACAGGCTGTCTAGCCTACAATCTTGTTGGGAATACTTTGCGGCTAATTCTACTTGGTCATACACTAAACTGAAAGGGATCTCTTTCCCATCAGGCCCCACAGGTCCGACCTCGGCCATGTGGTTTGGGTCCGCCTTGCTATATCGTGTCTTCACCATAGCCCAGGCTTCCCTTGCAACTTGTCGGCAGGCTGATATCTTCCATAATCAGAAGCACCGCCGGGCTCCTTTAGGCTTCTCGATAAGCTCCCCCATGCTTCCTGGCGGGGATGCGGATGACCAAAAAGATTGGGCAATACCCTGCATCACCTGTCGAACATGTTCGTGCAGTTGTGAGAGCTCTGGTAGAAGATCACCCGAAGACCCAGGCATCTCCTACGTGGGATGACTCGTCAGCATACCTGCGGACATAACGCTGTTAGCAGGCTTCTTCGCCGAACTCCTTTAAAAACTTTGCTCAACCACTTACTAAAAATGCCGCGTCGAAGCCGTTTATTCTCCTTCACAGAGTCCGCAAGCTGGGCTCGGACATCCTTCAGTTCCACGCCCAGCTGGATATTGGCATCTTGGAGATCATTTTTCTCCTGCCGAACTTGCGTTAGCACGCACTCGCCAGCATTTCGCTGCCGATCGTCACATGCCGTATCTGCCTCCACGGTCTCCGGATTCACTCCGGGGCCACCTGCAACATCTATTGTTAGGTGTACATACATGCCGCATACTCTACATGGTACGCATATTCTTTGCAATAATCAAAAGTTTTGCCAGGGGGACCCTTTTTGGACTCCTTCAATGCGGCAACAGTGGCCTCCAGCCGGGCCTTGCACTCGTCCAGCTCTTGAGACAATTGGGAATTCTTCTCCGTAAGAACCTGCACAAATAATTATCTTTAAATCAGTTGTGTCAACTGTTTCAAGTCTCAAGGGCTACTGATACATATAATCGTCAGATTTGCTTACCCGTATATCCCTTACATACTGGTCCGTGGCTCTGGCTGGACCATTTTGAGCGGCACGGATGTACGCGTCTCCAGAATTGAAGGCATCAAATGCCTCTGGTGAGAAACAAGCATCACAGAGTATGGCCCGGCGACGCCTGTGATTCATGGCGCTCTCCACTTCTGAATTTGTAATGGATATTCTATCAGCATCCTCTATAGGAGGAGCATCCGGCGTCCGCCCCATGTTGGCTTCCGCCTCTATGTCCGGCCATGGAGCCCGACTGGTGGAGGCGTGATCGGCAGCCTCTCCGGATATAGTCCGGCGAGCGTTCTTTCTGTTAAAGAAACATGGACGTCATTATATTTTGAGAAAGACGACAACCACGGAGCGAGGTTTTGTGTGATACCTCTGCGCCGGCGTCTCTGTCCTAACCGCCTTCCTTTTTGGCCTACCTGGCTCTGGTGCCTCTTGTTGGCGAGTTGCTGCGGGTTTGGCAAGGCGTCCCGAATGCCTTCCCTGTAAAACACCATATTTGTACGGTAGGTGAAGTGTATAAAGGGGGATCCTATTTTTGGGAGTTGGGATTTTTTGGTTTTTCTTACATGCGATGCAAGAAGTAGTCCGGGATAGTCGGCCGTTATGGCCACCATGGCGTCATCACAGCTTAATTGATAGAATTGCATGTCTACCAGCTCCACGAATATGTCCGGATCCTCTTCGAGTCCGGAACTGAGGGCCTGACCAGGGTCCTCTGGTTGTGGAGGTGGGCTATTGATCTCCCTTACAGCTTTTCGCAGTTCCTACCATAAAATGGCAAGGTTAGTACCTATGACGAAGGATGCGGGGAAAACGGGAGTAAAAAGGTATAACTCACCCAACTTGAAGGGTTGTACATGGAGAATCCATCCCGTGGCTTGATATGGATGAACTCCTCTTCCTCTCCCTTGAACAACTTGGACATAATTTTTGCTAAAGCAGCAGAGGAGTCCGGTCCCTTATGCCCGCAACGGGTGGCATCATCTTCCCCGTTAGAACACCATAGGGGGTGCCCCCGATATTGAAGTGGCTGCACTCCCCGCATTATGCATATTGATATGACCTTGATTATTGTCAATCCTGATTGAGCCAGCGCTTTAATCCGGTTCATCAGGTAAAGGACTTCTCCATTGACTTCCTCCTGGGGGCTCCGTGGGCGCCAGCTTCGACGTTTCTTCAGAAGAGCATTGTTGAACTAAGGAAGACCTTTCCGAACAGGGTCTGGAAGGGGGACGTCCTCCATTTAAAACCACTCCGAAGGCCAGTCCTCGGACGTCTTCTTCGGAGTACCGGACAGGTATCCGGTTTCGGCGATGCGCCATATTTCGGCTCCGCCCACCTAATAAAGTGACCCCTTCTGTGTGCGGGGCACAAGGCAAAATAACCTCTTCCACAGCTCGAAATGGGCCTCACAGGCCAGAAATAGCTCGCAAAGGGCGACGTATCCGGTGATGTGTAATATGGAAGCAGGGGTGAAGTTGTGCATTTGGAGGCCGTAAAACGCCAGGAGTCCATGGAGGAATGGATGAATTGGAAATCCGAGTCCCCTTAGTAAGTAAGGGACAATGCACACCCGCTCCCCCTTAGAGGGGCTAGGGAAGATCTCCGCTTGCTCTCCGCCATTATAGGTGGCGAGCCCGGCTCGGACGGGCACCAAATACGCAAGAGGGAGAAATCCCTGGGTCTGCAGCTCTACTAGACGACTGTGCGGGACGGAACACCTCTCCCAATCACCGGGCTTAGGGCTACGGGGGCGAGAGGAGGAGCTGCGGTGGTCGGCCATGATGGAATGGATTTTTTCCGAGTGTGCTCCGATGGATTCTCGCTGGGGGAGGAGGGTGTGGATTGGATCTAAGAATCCCCATCCCTTTAATAGACAATTTATTTACCGGACTAGGGGGGCGAATGTAAAAACACCCTGGCTCCTCACATTTGCTCGACGCGTGGAAGATGGCACTTATTGGGCACAGAAGCCAAGAAGTACAACATTTATGGGAGCCGGACACTACTTAACAGATATTTGAGATTTGGAGAAGAACCCGCCTTGCAATGCCGAAGACAATACTGTGCGCCGGACTCATCATCATTGAAGCCTGGTTTAGGGGCTACTGAGGGAGTCCTGGATTAGTGGGTCTCTGGACAGCCGGACTATATCCTTTGGCCGGACTGTTGGACTATGAAAATACAAGATTGAAGACTTCGTCCCGTGTCCAGATGGGACTCTACTTGGCGTGGAAGGCAAGTCAGGCAATACGGATATGTATATCTCCTCCTTTGTAACCAATCTTGTGTAACCCTAGCCCCCTCCGGTGTCTATATAGACCGGAGGGTTTTAGTCCATAGGACAACATACAATCATACCATAGGCTAGCTTCTAGGGTTTAGTCTCTCTGATCTCGTGGTAGATCAACTCTTGTACTACTCATATTATCAAGAACAATCCAGCAGGAAGTAGGGTATTACCACCATCAAGAGGGCCCGAACCTGGGTAAACATCGTGTCCCCTGCCTCCTATTACCAACCGCCTTAGACGCACAGTTTGGGACCCCCTACCCGAGATTCGCCGGTTTTGACACCTTCCCTGGACCACGCCCAGATTTCTTCCTCTTGGAAATGTTGCTCGAGGTATACCCCGAGTTGTCCGAGGTCTCCATGTCGCCGGACTCGGTAGCGAGCAGATCTAGTTCATCTAAGTCCACTCCGACATCGCCATCCGATGATGACTCGTCCTCGAGAGTGGCCTGATGGAAGGTGGAAGACAAGGTCCTATCACTCGGGATTCTCCGGAACTTACTACTGCTCCCATCAGAATCTGAAAAACAAAATATATATGGTGAACTTACTAGTGCTCCTACCACTCGACTCACTTCAATAGGCATCAGACAGTGTTTGTTATTCAAATTTTGAACCATACTACTCTAGGCATTGGTTACTAAACAGGACCATCTTCCTCAACTACTTTTAATCACCTTACTCCAAACTTCCAAAGCAAAATATCCTATAAGCAGAATCTAATATATTTGTGCATAGTTCCTGCATGATCGAAGAAAGGAGAATCTGATACTAACCTGAGGGCATCTCCAGCTGCCGCACTACCGGAGGAGCTCTGTTGCGGCGGCCGTCCCTGGGCCGCATCGAAGAACCGCCGCGCTAGCTGCCGGCCATGAAGCTTGGGGGCGGTGGCCGCAGTTGGGAGCGGTGGAGGAAGGCGTAGCGGTGGCCGCAGTTGGGAGCGGTGGAGGAGCGGTGGCGGCTGCAGTTGGGAGCGGTGGAGGAGGGGGTGGCGGTGGCCGCGGTTGGGAGCGACGAAGGAGGGGTGGCGGCCACAGTTGGTGGCGGTGGAGGGCAGCAGTTGGTGCCGACAGCGATTTCGGTGTCGGCGGCGGCGGTGGCGCAGTGAATAGAGAAGGAGAAGAATGAACATAGAAAGAAAGGGGAATAGTTAAGATCTAGGGTAGATGCTTTACCGAGAGCGACTCTCGGCAAAAGTGGCCATTACCGAGGGCCAATAATCAACCCACAGTAACCACTGATCTAATTTTTTTCCTTCTCTTCTTTTGTTTGGCACTATCTTTTTTGTATCTCACATTTAAAAAGTTTAACGACCAAAGTTTGAAAATTCCATGACTTTTGATGAATTTTTTTTGATGCACTCATATATATATACTTTTTGGGTTAGATCTGTTCAAAAATCAACTTTAAAGAGTGTAAAGTAAAAACATGAGAAGAAGCAGTTGTTGACCATGGCCTACCGCCTCTCTCAGTGCCGGTCAACTTCCTAGACTGCAGGGGCCACCAGATAGCCCATGCGTATACACGCGATGGCCTCCTTTGAGAGCACAAGAAGTTTTGAGGCCAACGGAGGAACAGGACCCGCACTTCCTACACAAACCGGACACATTCCCTCTCGATACCCATAGACTATCTCGAAGAACGGGCCTAGACTTGGTCTGTCATCTCGTGATGACATGCACTCACACAGAGAAGCAGTTATTCACCGTGGACTACACCCTTTCGGTGCCGAACAATGCCCTAGACCGCCGGGGCCACCGGATGGGTGCTCGATATAGAGACCGCCCGAGGGGGGAGGGCACCCCTACATGTGTTTGACCCATGGATATGCATGCAGGGGTGGTGTGGTATTTGAATAAGCAACGCACATCCTTGACATGGCACGTGCCTCACAAACCACACACACGGGGCGGGAACGTCGAGGACCGGCTGTGTTCATCCACGAGACAGAGTCTTCGGTGGGTGATCTTGTGACAGAAGGGGCCTAGACATGGTCTGTCATCTCGCGATGACATGCACTAACATGGAGAAGCAGTTATTCACCATGGACTACACCCTCTTGGTGTCGAACAACGCCCTAGACCGCCGGGCCACTGGATGGGTGCTCGATCTAGAGACCTCCCGAGGGGGGAGGGCACCCCTACATGTGTGTGGCCCATGCATATGCATGCAGGGGTGGTGTGCTATTTGAATAAGCAACGCATGTCCTTGACATGGAACGTGCCTCACAAACCACACACACGGGCAAGAACGTCGAGGATCAGCTGCGTTCGTCCACGAGACAGAGTCTTCAGTGGGTGATCCCGTGACAGAATGGGCCTAGACTTGGTCTGTCATCTCGTGATGACATGCACTAACACGAAGAAGCAGTTATTCCCGTGGCCTACCCCCTCTCGGTGCTGAACAACGCCCTAGACCGCGGGGCCACTTGAGGGGTGCCAGTCTGTAGACCCGGGCGAAGCCGATCTGAAAAAGAAAACACAAGACGGTAATGATAATGTGCTAAGGTTGTTTGCCAAGCATGGAAGAAACCAACAAAAAAAGTATAATACATATTATCGAGAATGCACAAGAAGGAAAGAGGTCTAGGTTAGATTCTTTACTGAGAGCCCCTCTCGAAATAGGTGGCCATTACCAAGAGCCAATAACCAACCCTTGGTAACCACAATCGGTGCGGCTCTCGGAAAAGATCCCGAGATCTTGGTTAAGACTTTTACCAAGTTGTGATATCCTAGCTTATTAGGGATGATAGACTACTCATATCAATAAGGAATTCCTTCTTTTCCGGGAGCCCATTCGGACAGAACTCCAAAGTTAACCATGCTCAGCTTGGAGTAGTGTCAGGATGGGTGACCGACTGGGAAGTTGCTCCCGGGTGCGCATGAGGGAGGACAAAGTGCGCAGAAAAGACTAGTATTGATCTTTGGGGCTAGTCTAGATCCCGCCAGGAGTAACGACCACTGGCGGGTGTGTCCGGGGCATTCCAAGTTGGTATTAGAGCCGACCCTCGCGGTTACACGGATGGTTGCGGACAGGTGCGTGGTCATGTTTTCATGACGTTTGTGACCCATCGTGGCACACGGCATGGCACATGTACCATACTGGATGCACAGACGTTTGTGCCAAGAGGGAACGTTCATGTGGCCCGACGAGGATGTCGGTTCCTTTGAGTGGGGGTGTATGTGATAGCCTGGCTTATTAGGGATGATAGACTACTCATATCAATAAGGAATTCCTTATTTTTCGGGAGCCCATTCGGACAGAACCCCAAAGTTAAGTGTGCTCAGCTTGGAGTAGTGTCAGGATGGGTAACCGACCGGGAAGTTGCTCCCGGGTGCGCATGAGCGAGGACAAAGTGCATAGAAAAGACTAGTATTGATCTGTGGGGCCAATCTAGATCCCGCCAGGAGTAACGACCACCGGCGGGTGTGTCCGGGGCGTTACAAAAGTGTCGCTAAAAGTTTGTTGCCGCCGCCGCCACTGGGAGTGCCTCCCCCGACCGCTCCACCACTACTAGGAAAACCCTTACCGGTAGCATTGGTTTTTTGGCTATTAGTAGCGCGGGCAGGCCCACTACTGGTATGGTGCTATAGCTATTTTTAGCAGTAGCGCTTATTTGAACCGGCGCTACTGCTATCTATATCTAGTAGTAGCGCGCCTCTATCCATCAATACTGCTAATACTAGTAGCGTGCCCCTGCAACCAATGCTACTGGTAAGGCAGCGCTGCTACTACTCCAATACCCCACACTATTGCTAGTATTTTCTTTTTTTATGTTGTTGTATTCATATTTTTACAGGTTTTATACAATTACAACATACACATACACTAAAACTATATGAAAAAGGAATGTCTCATCATCATCATTGAAGTGGTACAACATAGTCTCATCATATCAACATAGTCTCAACACAAATGATGTCGATCTCATCATCATCTCGAAATAGCGATACAAGGTAATGATCACATGTCTCTTACATTGTCATCGTAGATAGATGTTTCATCATCTACCTAAACTATGACATACGAGATAAGAGCGATCACGATGATCAAAAGCGGTATTATGTAGTAGTTTTTGCAGCGGTGCTGGTTCTGCATCCCCTGTTGTGCTATGAATCTCAAGTAACTAGCTTCGGCTTCCGCTCTGCTATCAACCCTTTCTGTCTTTCGCCGAAGAAGCCAGAGACTTGGGCCTAACACTCTGGCCACTCATCATACACACCCGGAACTGGCCCTACATACACGACATACCACTTCCCCGCCATCGTTGATCTATATACCTGTCAGAGATGCATACATATATATATATAAACACTCTTTTGATCACGGGATCAGAATAATATTCTGATCACAACCTGACCAGCCCCGCTAGTAGTATGTTGAACTTCCCTGTGAACTAGGTTGAACTTCCGTCAACATTGCCCAAATGGGGCTTGCGATATACCGTTGGAAAGGTATGGACACCAATCTCAAGACCCAACTTAAATTTTTGGCAAAATATAAGCGGTTTAAGAGCAGCTTTGAAAACCGTTTTTTCTTCGCACAAAAAACATGAATCGTATTTTCGATCGCATTTCTAAACCGTTTATCGAAATGAGGCATATAATATGGTGTTGGAAAGCTGCTGCAAAACCGCTCCTTCCACATGTTGAAAGTTTTCTCTAATTCCCTGTGCTTAAAGAGTAATTTGAAAAAACGTAAAATTTTGTAAATCGAACAGCTGAGTTTGTTTTTTCGATGTCATTTCTAAACGGCTAATCCAATGGAGGCATATGATACGGCGTTGGTAAGCTTGTGAAAATGCGCTACTTTTTCATCTTGAAAGTTTTTTTATAATTTTGAATGGTTTAAAAGTAATTTACAAAATGGTCCAAGTCCTACCGAGTTCGTAATTTTGAGCTAATTTTTTAACTGTGCGTCCGAATGCATCCAATGATATGGCGTTGGAAAGCTTGAAAAAATGCGAAACTTTTTGGTATGTATCCTTTCTCTAAATTCTTTACGGTTTTAAGTCAGTTTCGAAAATGGCGAAAAACGTATTTTCGCCGTAATTTCTACAAACTTTATTGGAATGGGGCCAATAATATACCGCTGAAAAGCTACGGAAAATGTGAAACTTTTTCATGTTGATGGTTTTCTCTGATTCCTAGCCGTTTTCAAGTAATTTTGAAAATGGCGGGATCATGCGTTCTGGCTTTATCGCAAAACAGATTCTTCGAAAATGCACCGCGTGAAGAACCTGAACTTCTTGCCGCTTGTACCTGAACTTCACTTTGTTTTTCACGTGATTTTTTTGCTCGTAGGTCTCCATCCACTGCCCGTAACTCTCCATCCATTTACCGGAATTGAGCAGGTGATATACCGATGGAAAGCTGCTGTAAGCACGCAAGTTTCCCGTGTTGATCATCTTTTCATACTCGCGACAATTTTACAAGTTTTTCATCTAAAATTCATTCAGCGTAGTAGTTGAACTTCCTACTGTTTTCACGTTGAACTTCTGTGACGTATTTTTGTTTGTAATTTTCTCATCCATTCGTTAGTGTTACACAAATAATATTCCTTTTCTACAAACGTCTCTCAGAATTTTTTTTTAACTTTCTCCGCCCGAGGACTTGAACTTACACAAATGATATTCCTGTAGTTATGAGGTAATTTAAAAAATGGCGAGATCATGATTTATGCGTTCATCGTGAACGAAAATGCACTGTGTGAAGTAGTTGAACTTCTGGGGCATGTTTGTTTGAAGTTCACTCTGTTTTTTGACGTGCTGTTTTTTGATGTGTTGTTTTTTGCACCGCGTGAAGTAGTTGAAGTTCTGGGACATGTCTGTTTGAACTTCACTCAGTTTCACTTTATTGTATTTTTATTATATGAAATACACACCATGTAGTACGTGAACTTCCGGTTGTTATCACTTTGAACTTCTCTCTGGTTTGAGAGATTCATTTTAAAACACAAAAAACAACATATTTTTATGTATTTTTAGACATCTAAATACACTGTGAACCTCTCTCACAAGAATTTTTAAAACTTTTCCTCACCGAGCACTTGAACTTCTAGCAACCTTTTTTTCGTTTATGAGTTGTTTTTAAAGTGCAAAAAATGGCATTGTGTTTTTTATTTTTTGAACATGTAAATCCTAGGTTTTAATAAACTCTCAACTTCTTTGTTATTTCAATTTGAACTTCACCTTTTTATATTTTTGAGTAAAAAATTGTATTCCATTTTATAAGGAAAAAATCGAACATGGAAATATAAGGTGAACCTCTCTCGCAAGAATTTTTGAACTTCTCCGGACAGAGCACTTGAACTTCTTTCAACAAATTTTTAAGCTTTTATTTTTCTATACTTTATTCTCCCCTGAAATGCATTACTTGTAGTACATGAACTTCTTGTTGTTTTCACTATGAACTTCTTTCAACAGGTAAGAGTTTTTAGAAATGTGAAAATTGGAGTTTTTTAGAAACTTTGAACTTCTTTATTATTTCGAATTGAACTTATTGGTATTATTTTTAATAACTCGAAAAAATCAGATTTTATTTCAACAAATATTAAACTACTCCTCCTTATCTAATTGAACTTCTTGGTTTTATTCATTAGTAACGAGAAAACCTGAGTTTTTTATATATGTTGAACTGCTCCGGTTTTTAAAATTGAACTTCTTGGTTTTGATCTTTAGTATTGGGAATATCTGAGCTTTTTTTTCTAATTAGGACTTCTTGGTGTTATTCATTAGTAAAGGGAAAAGTCCTATTTATGGAATAAATATCGAATGCTCGATTATTTAAATTTGAACTTCTAGATCTTTTTGAAAAGAGGGAAATCGGTTTTTATAAACTTTTTGAACGGCTTGGTTTTTTTAATTTGACCTTCTTAGTATTGTAATAAACATTGTACTTCTTTGTGATTTAAATTTGAACGGGGAAATTCCATTCTTTTCCTCTATAAATTTTGAGCTGCTCTATTTTTTATTTTGGCCTTCTTGTGTTACTCTTTTAGTAACTGAAAAAATCCTAATGTAGTAATAAGCATTGAACCGCTTCGCTATTTGTATTTGAACTTCTAGTTTTTTTAACTATAAAATCACCTTTTTAGGTTTTATTTCCTTTTAGTAATGAAAAAATCTCAATAATTTGCTGTATACGTCGAACTTCCTTCGCTTCTCTATTCTTTCTTCGTTCTACATGAGAAAATATAGTTTGATTCGGGTCGCCAACGTGGCTAAGGGAGGAGGAGGCTCGGCATGGCGCAGGAGGCCGCGGCGGCGCTTGGGATCTAGGGTCCTACACCTACTTTTTCTAGAAATGGGGAAACCCCTTTTTATATATAAAATGAACTACTCTGCTTTTTTAATTTGACTTTCTTGCTTTGTTAATAGACACTGAACTTCTACTTTTTAAAGTTTGAACTTCTAAGTTTTTTTGGAAATAGGAAAACCCATTTTTATAAAATAAATTGACGTTCTTTGTTTTTTATTACACTTTCTTTCTTCGTAATAAATATTTGAACTTCTTTGTTATTTATAGTTTTGAACCTCTATGTTATTTTAGATACGGGAAGAATCCATTTTTTACAAATTTTACCGGTATAGGTGCAAAGTTTCAAATTATCATGCGCAATATTCTTAAAGATAAACACGTACTTTTAGAAAACACACTAGCCCAAATGGGACTAATGCAAATGATGTGGAGTAATGCTACACATTTTTTAATTCTCTGTCACATGTTCTCTTTCTCACTCTGATCTTTTTGCTTTCCATTTTACAATAGAAAAATGCGGTCTGGAAGTAGTAGCTACGAACGAATACAAAAAAGAAACAAAAGTGTGACCAGGGAGCTAGCTCACAACCGCTCTTGCCCAAGCTTTTTTATTCCCAACCACGTGTTCCTTCTTATCCCTACATCATTGGTTTCCATCTTTTTCTATGCTTTACTCCTTATCTCTGTTTATTCTTTTGGTGCACCAAGATCTAGCCATTTTTTATATTCCAACAGTGAGTGGAGTTGACACCTACAATGCTCCTTTTTCTATAGATGAACTGATACATCAGGTGAAACCATCATACAGAAACAACCAACTTTCATAGGAAATTTTGGAGTAGGCTACCGGGGAAAATTTTGGAGTAGGCTACTAGATATGGGGAACGGTGGTGGCAGGGTGGCCGATGGCAGCGCGACGGTTGGATCCGTGGGACGGTGGCGGCAGGGTGGCCGGTGGCGGCGCGCCGGCCGGATCTGAGGGACGGCGGGGCTTCGTGCGGGAGGAAGGAATCGGGGGCAAAGGAGGTGCGGTGGGGAGGAATCGAGCTGATTTTTTTTCATTTCGTACCGGTTCGAGAGTTCGGAAACATCGCGTCGGCCCCTATATACGCGCTCCGTGATCCAAATAATTATTATAATCCTGGGATTAGAATAGTGCTGTCCTATATATATATCATGAAGCGAATTCAACGAAACATTTATGAAATAGAAGAAACATATATAGTAAACATAGTGAACAAATTTCATCGTACCGAAAGTAATTAACTAGAGAGCGGCACCCTACATCTAATAGTTTCGTCGTACTGAGAGATTCGAAGTTTCGTTGTACAGAAAGTAACAAGTAACTAAACAGACACATTGTTTTTAAGCATTGCACTCTGCGCATCTGTCCATATCCGAAAGGGTGTCACCAAGCTTAGTGAAAGGCATCATGTCCGGACGCTGTAGGGCAATGCGGGTTCGGACGTTAGCTCGCGATATTGGGCCACAGTAGAACATCCCATTCTCTTCGAGGACATCTTTCATGATGATGGACGCAATTTCCTGATGGTTCTGGTAGAAATCATTTTGAAGTTGATTATCTGGCACGGCTCCAAAGGCTTCGACCCATCTCCGGATATGGGTATCTGATGAAGATTTCATGCAAAGTGATTGCACATCCCTTCTGTACTCCATCATTAGATGGATGATGTAGAATCCATCATTGTCACTTCTTGCCGGTTGCTGGATGCAACAAAAGTTAGTCTTGTGGACGAAACAAAGACCGGCCTTATTTGTTTTTTTGCATTGGATGTAGCCACCCCACATGCTGAAGTCCAGCATAGCTCTGTCCAGAACATGCTTTATGTGTGTTTAATCTTTCTTCTGTATGTTCTTTGACGGGTCCAAATATAGAGCGCGGGAGTAACGCGGGTAAAGAACGATGAGAACGGCACGACACCCCCCGCTGCGCAAAATACATGATCAAGTTAGCCTCCATGCATGCAAACTAACTATTGAAATGCACGTATGTGTTATAGTGCTATCCACGGATGACTTACCTGGGATGATAAGGTAGGAGAATCGTTTCTTTGTCCTTATTGTTGACCAAGAATTCTTCGATGTAATGACTCGCATATTGATGGTTGGCGTCGTTGATTGACAAGAAGCCCTCATGCATGTAGTATGCGTTTGCGACCACAAGACCGGTGACTTGCTCTCTCCTGACGATGTAGATCATGTGCATCGCATACAGGCGGACGAACCTAAAATCGAGGCGGACGAACGTAAAATCGAGTGCCCTCATTTGAAACATCTAGAAGATGTAATCAAACCTCGGGAAGAAGAGGTCCGCGGGGCATGTGTGGACATACATCTTGCAACCGTATAAAGTGGGTATCCTGGATCATCCGAGGCGAGGAGGCTTCTCTCTGTCGAAAGCACATGGTCATGGAGTCTCCTGAGATCCCCTGCTATGGCGGCTAGTGCATTCACCGGAACCATTGGCTCTCCCGCGACATGGATTAATGGCGCATGTTTCATCGGTACACGGTCAACCTTGGTCGAAGGCGGCTGGCTGCTAGAACCAATATTGCCAGCTTTATTGGATTTTCTCGCTGTCGGTCTCTTCCTTTACTTCTTCTTGGTGGGCTCAGGTGCAGGTGGGTCTATCAGACCCTCCCTGAGCACCACCCCTAGTGTTGTCGGGCTCAGCATTGGACGACTATGGCTAATTAATTGAGCTTGGGTGGAGCCGGCATCTGGAGGCTTATCCTCCAAGGATTGCATGAACAAAGACTTCTTGCACTCTCGAGGACGTTCTGGCTCTGGTACATGCATCTCATATTCATATGGTTGACTCATTGTTACTCCGTTGTCAAAGGCAGTATTGAGATACTGGAGAGGGTCATCGTCCTCCTCCATGTCATGATCCATATCCTCTTCCATGGGGCAGATGGCATCATCTGCCGGAAAGGTTGGCCCTCCTTCCTCATGTCTCTCGATCTCAGCAAGCAGCACAGACAATGGTTATACTTGTGTAGTTGGTGATCACTACAAAAAAAGACACATCCATGACATTTTGGGCCGAACGAATTTTTTTTTGTCATACTTATGACACTTCTATGACGATAATTGTGACAAAACCCGGTATCATCATAGATGTGGTAGGCTCCTACTTCTATGACAAAAAATCATGATAGAAAATGGGCTTTTCGTCCTAGGCAGGCCAGAGACGCAGCTACATGACATTCGTTGAGCCGTCCATGACGGAATAAACCGTGGTAGAAGCGAGGGCGATGAAAATATTGGGGTGTTCCTAGTTACGGTGGGTGGTCGGGGTCGAGCGATGCACGTTTCTCTCGTACACGCACGCGCGTGGGTGCAAGGCGTTGGGCTCTAACTGAACCCGAGCGATTGCACTGCAGGCTACATGTTACTGAACCCGAGCGATCGATCGATGGCTGTTAACTGAACCCGATCGAGCGATTCCTTCTCTACTTCTGCTAACTGAAGCCGATCGATGCTGCCTCTGGATGAACAGTGAGCGTTGCTGGGGGGCTTGGATGAACAGTTCCCGGTGGGGTGGATGAACATGACCCCGTGGTGTTGCCTCTAGATGAACAGGACTCGATCGATCGAGCTAGTTGGGGCTGGATGAACAGGACCCTGTGGAGGCACTACTAGGAAAAGGCCTACTAGTGGTGCACCAGTTTTGCCTACTAATGGCACACTACTGGTGCGCCACTAGTACCACGCCACTAGTATTTTTTACTAATGGCGCACCACTGGTGCGCCATTAGTATACCAGATACTAATGGCACACCTGTAGTGCGCCATTAGTATGCCTAGAGGTGCGCCATTACTATCTGACTTAGTAAAGGCGCACCACATAGAGGTGCGCCATTAGAAATAATTTTTTTTCAATTTTTTTTAATTTTTTTAAAAAAATTCAATTTTTTTATTTTTTTCTTAATCTCATGTCACTATGGCTTAATCTCGGATCAATATGCTTAATCTCAGGTCAAATCGCACGTTAGTATACCAGATTCTAATGGCGCACCTATGTGCGCCATTAGTATGCCTAGAGGTGCGCCATTACTATCTGACTTAGTAATGGCGCACCACATAGAAGTGCGCCATTAGTAATAAAAAAATTCAAATTTTTTATAAATTTTTTTAAAAAAATTCAATTTTTTTATTTTTTTTCTTAATCTCAGGTTACTATGGCTTAATCTCGGATCAATATGCTTAATCTCAGGTCAAATCGCACGTTAGTATACCAGATACTAATGGCACACCTGTAGTGCGCCATTAGTATGCCTAGAGGTGCGCCATTACTATCTGACTTAGTAAAGGCGCACCACATAGAAGTGCGCCATTAGAAATAATTTTTTTTCAATTTTTTTTAATTTTTTTAAAAAAATTCAATTTTTTTATTTTTTTCTTAATCTCATGTCACTATGGCTTAATCTCGGATCAATATGCTTAATCTCAGGTCAAATCGCACGTTAGTATACCAGATTCTAATGGCGCACCTATGTGCGCCATTAGTATGCCTAGAGGTGCGCCATTACTATCTGACTTAGTAATGGCGCACCACATAGAAGTGCGCCATTAGTAATAAAAAATTTCAAATTTTTTTAAAAAAATTCAATTTTTTTATTTTTTTTCTTAATCTCAGGTTACTATGGCTTAATCTCGGATCAATATGTTTAATCTTAGGTCAAATCGCACTCCGTGGTCAAACTTCCCGAAAGGTCACCCATCCTCACACTACTCCAGGCCAAGCACACTTAACTTCCAAGTTTTATCCAACCCCAACACCAGCTCACTTCACACGCACTTGTTGATATATCTAGCATATCAATCCTATTAAACCTTGTTGATGTTTAGGACTTTGTTCATGTTCATGAGTGTGATGAAATTTTGAAAAAATATTTCAAACTTCTGTTCATATTACGTATCATATTTTGAAAAAAAATTCCTGAAAAAAAATCGAAACTAATTTTTTTTCTGTTATTAGTGGCGCACCTAGCATACGGTGCGCCACTAGTAAGTTTGAATTTTTTTGAATTTTTCTGTTAGGTTTTTGAGGATTTTGAAAATTTTTAACGGGGTTCCCCCAATTAAATTCGGATGTAACTTTTCGAGTAGATGATTTTTCATATAGAAAACTTTTTAATCCGAGTTCGTATGCAAAAGTTATGCCCATTTTACAAATTCGAGAGAGATTTTGCAAATAAAGTCAAAATTCATATTTGTAAATTTTCCCAACAACTAGACCACATATCACATGGGAAACTTAATTTTTTTTATTGTTTTGACATTTTCTTTTATTTTTTTAAAACCGAAAAGGCGGTCCACCTGGGGGGGGGGTGCATGCGAGGGAATTTTTGGGCCAAGTTAGTAATGGCGCACCGGGGGAGTGGTGTGCCATTACTAGTTGAACTAGTAATGGCGCACCACTCCCACGGTGCGCCATTACTAGTTTTCAAATAATATAAAAAAATTGAAAAAAAATTGAAAAAAATTACTAGTGGCGCACCATGGATGTGGTGCGCCATTACTAGTTTAACTAGTAATGGCGCACTATCCCCTGGTGCGCCATTAGTAGTTTTGAAAAAAATGGAAAAAATACTAATGGCGCACCGTGGATGTGGTGCGCCATTACTAGTTTAACTAGTAATGGCGCACTATCCCCTGGTGCGCCATTACTAGTTTTGAAAAAAAAGTCTTGTTACTAATGGCGCACCGTGGATGTGGTGCGCCATTAGTATTTGGACACTAATGGCGCACCACCACATGGTGCACCATTAGTATATACTAATGGCGCACCACATGTCTGGTGCGCCATTAGTGTCAATTCCATCTATAGCCCTTTTCCTAGTAGTGAGGGCTGGATGAACAGGACCACCCCGTGGAGGTCTCGATTAACAGTAGACAGTGGAGGGCTGGATGAACAAGACCACCCCGTGGAGGGCTAGATGAACAGTAGACGGTGGAGGGCTGGATGAATAGTAGCCTGTGGAGGGGTGGTTGAACAGGAGCCCGTGGAGAGGGCTAGTTGAACAGTAGCCGATGGAGTAGCACGCGGTGGAGGCTGGATGAACAGGAGCCCGTGGATGAACGGTTGCAGGTGGAGGCTGGAGGAGGTCGACGGTGGATGAACAGTAGCCCGTGGAGGCTGGAGGGGGTCGACGGTGGAGATGAACAGTATCCCGTGGAGTCCCGTTTTGCGGTACGCCACACCCCTCCCGATGAACAAGACTCCCGTTTCGACCGTAGCGCTCCAACACAAGTCTGTTTCCTCCATTTTGTGGTACGCCAGACCCCTCCCGATGAACAGGATCCCGTTTCGAACGTGGCCAGTCGAACACAAGGCCGTTTCCTCCGTTCTGCGGTACGCCAGGCCTCGTTTTGATCGGTTGTTCCATCCAAGCCGGTTGGCTCCCACACGTTCCGTCGCCTCCCGATGAACATGACACATTCTATTGCCTCCCCATGAACACGACGATGACGCTATTTTTTGCGGGCAACAACGACGCTGTCTCTCTGTTCCGACCCAGCCATGTACACAAGCCCTGACCGTACGTATGCGCGAGTAGGCCGAGACCCTGCCCGTATGTACGTACGTGGCCGTATTTTCTTTCTTGCACACTGGCCAATGTATGCATGTGTACATGCTAGGTGCGTGCCTCTAAATCGATCTGTATGTACGTACATGTTCGCGACCAGAATGGCAACGCTACGTACGCTTCGTCCAGGTGGGTCCCGACTGTCAGGAACTTCCTTGCGTGCGAAGATGTAGCTGGTGGGTCCCAGCAGTCAGGGGGATGAATCTTTATTTGCCCGGACACACTTCCTTGCGTGCGAAGATGTAGCTGGTAGGTCCGAGCAGTCAGGGGGGAAACGTTTTTTTCCGCGAAATACGGTTGCCCGTCCGGTGGGTCCCTACTGTCAGGTGGAGGAATCATTATTTTCCGCGTAATAAGGAGGCACTTCCTTGCTGCGGCCGTGGACCCAGTTGTTAGCCTCTCCACGTACAATCCACGATCAATGGAAGTCGTTCCTTGTCCACGTTGACCACACCGCGCCAAGAGCACCAGGGCGGTGGACGACGGCGAGGCCTAGGAAGGGGACAACGCGGAGCCAAGGAAGACGCGGCAGTGGATAGCCACGCGTAGAGGAGTATGAGGGTTCACTGGTTCGCTGCGGTGTGAGGCTGCCGTCGCCGCAGAATAACAGGGGGTGTGGGTGAGTAGAGTGATGGCGTCGCTGGCAGTGGGAGTAGTAGGTGGCGGTGAGGCCTCCGCGGCATCGCAGCCGGCCACGGGAGGCAGGAGCACGAGGCACGACCGGTGCTGGTTTGGGCGGCTGGAGCAAGAAGACCAGAGGTTGAAGAAGCACTACAGCTGTTGGATGGATATTGTACGGAGATTGGAGCTAGAATCGTCCATATTGACTAAGTTGACAAAGCCCTCCGTCCCCGTCAACTTAGTTGGCCCACAAGTCAGCATCCCACTATTGTGGGTACCAGCTAGTAGGGGGTATTCATTTCTTTGTGCATAATAAGGAGGCACTTCCTTAAGTGCGAAGATATAGCTGGTGGGTCCGACCTGTCAGCGATGGGAACATTTTTTCACAAAATACAGAGGCCCTTCCGATGGGTCCCAGCTGTAAGGTGGAGGAATCATTATGTTGCGCGTAATAAGGAGGCATTTCCTTGTGTGCGGCCGTGGACCCAACTGTCAGCCTCTCCACGCATAGTCTACTTCTGATGGTTTAGTTCGTTGACCACGTTGAGCACTCCGCGCCAAGCGCATCCAAGGTGGTGGACGATGGCGAGGGCCCAGACAGCAACGAGACGGAGATGGGAAGACGCAGGAGTAGAGTCGCAGAAGGAGAGGTGTACGAGGGTGAACTGGTTCTGGTGCGGTGTGGTTCGGCAGTCGGTGGAGAAGAACAGGAGGTGTGGAGGGGGGAGGGATGGCCTGGCCAACGATGGAGTAGCGCTGATAACCCACAAGTATAGGGGATCGCAACAGTTTTCGAGGGTAGAGTATTCAACCCAAATTTATTGATTCGACACAAGGGGAGCCAAAGAATATTCTCAAGTATTAGCAGTTGAGTTGTCAATTCAACCACACATGGATAACTTAGTATCTGCAGCAAAGTATTTAGTAACAAAGTAATATGATAGTAATGGTAACGGTAACAAAAGTAACGGTAGCAGGTTTTTGGCTTTTATAGTGATTGTAACAGTAGCAACAGAAAAGTAAATAAGCGAAGAACAATATATGAAAAGCTCGTAGGTATTGGATCGGTGATGGAGAATTATGCCGGATGCAATTCCTCATGTAAAAGTTATAACCTAGGGTGACACAGAACTAGCTCCAATTCATCAATGTAATGTAGGCATGTATTCTGAATATAGTCATACGTGCTTATGGAAAAGAACTTGCATGACATATTTTGTCCTACCCTCCCGTGGCAGCGGGGTCCTAATGGAAACTAATGGATATTAAGGCCTCCTTTTAATAGAGTACGGGACCAAAGCATTAACACATAGTGAATACATGAACTCCTCAAACTACGGTCATCACTGGGAGTGGTCCCGATTATTGTCACTTCGGGGTTGCCGGATCATAACATATAGTAGGTGACTATAGACTTGCAAGATAGGATCAAGAACTCACATATATTCATGAAAACATAATAGGTTCAGATCTGAAATCATGGCACTCGGGCCCTAGTGACAAGCATTAAGCATAGAAAAGTCATAGCAACATCAATCTCAGAACATAATGGATACTAGGGATCAAACCCTAACAAAACTAACTCGGTTACATGATAAATCTCATCCAACCCATCACCGTCCAGCAAGCCTACGATGGAATTACTCACGCACGGTGGTGAGCATCATGAAATTGGTGATGGAGGAAGGTTGATGATGACGATGGCGACGGATTCCCCTCTCCGGAGCCCCGAACGGACTCCAGATCAGCCCTCCCGAGAGAGATTAGGGCTTGGCAGCGGCTCTGTATTGTAAAACGCGATGAATCCTTCTCTCTGATTTTTTTTCTCCCTGAACATGAATATATTGAGTTGGAGTTGAGGTCGATGGAGCTCCAGGGGGCCCACGAGGCAGGGGGTGTGCCTCCCACCCTCGTGGACAGGGTGTGGGCCCCCTGGCCTTGATTCTTTCACCAGTATTTTTTATTAATTCCAAAATAATTCTCCGTTGATTTTCAGGTCATTCCGAGAACTTTTATTTCTGCAGAAAAATAACACCATGGAAATTCTGCTGATGACAGCGTCAGTCTGGGTTAGTGCCATTCAAATCATGCAAGTTAGAGTCAAAAACAAGGGCAAAAGTGTTTGGAAAAGTAGATACAACGGAGACGTATCAACTCCCCCAAGCTTAAACCTTTGCTTGTCCTCAAGCAATTCAGTTGATAAAACTGAAAGTTGTAAAGAAAAACTTTTACAAACTCTGTTTGCTCTTGTTCTTGCAAATATTTAAAGCCAGCATTCAAGTTTTCAGCAAAGATCATGAACTAACCATATTCACAATAGCATTTAGGTCTCATGTTTACTCATGCCAATGGCATAATCAACTAGTGAGTAATAATAATAAATCTCGGATGACAACACTTTCTCAAAACAATCATGATATGATATAACAAGATGGTATATCGCTATCCCTTTCTGAGACCGCAAAACAGAAATGCAGAGCACCTTTAAAGATCAAGGACTGACTGAACATTGTAATTCATGGTAAAAGAGATCCAGTCATAGTCATACCCAATATAAATTAACAGTAATGGATGCAAATGACATCGGTGCTCTCCAGCTGGTGTTTTTTTAATAAGAGGGTGATGACTCAACATAAAAGTAAATAGATAGGCCCTTCGCATAGGGAAGCAGGTATTTGCAGAGGTGCCAGAGCTCGATTTTGAAATACAGATAAATAATATTTTGAGCGGTATACTTTCATTGTCAACATAACAACGGAGAGATTTCGATATCTTCCATGCTACTCACATTATAGGCGGTTCCCAAACAGAATGGTAAAGTTTATACTCCCCCTCCACCAACAAACATCAATCCATGGCTTGCTCGAAACAACGAGTGCCTCCAACTAACAAGAGTCCCGGGGAAGTTTTGTTTGCAATTAATTTGATTTGATTTGCTTAAAGCATGTGACTGGGCATCCTGGTGACCAGCCATTTTCTCGTGAGTGAGGAGCGGAGTCCACTCCTCTTGAGAATAACCCACCTAGCATGGAAGATACAGACAACCCTAGTTGATACATGAGATGTTCGAGCATACAAATCAGAATTTCATTTAAAGGTTTAGAGTTTGGCACATACAAATTTACTTGGAACGGCAGGTAGATACCTATATAGGTAGGTATGGTGGACTCACATGGAATAACTTTGGGGTTTATGGAGTTGGATGCACAAGCAGTATTCCCGCTTAGTACAAGTGAAGGCTAGAAAAAAACTGGGGAGCGACTAGCTAGAGAGCGACAATAGTCATGAACATGCATTAAAATTAATAAACATTGAGTGCAAGCATGAATAGGATATAATCCACCATGAACATAAATATCATGAAGGCTATGTTCATTTTGTTTCAACTACATGCGTGAACATGTTCCAAGTCAAGTCACTCGAATCATTCAAAGGAGGCTACCACCCTATCATACCACATCACAACCATTTTAATAGCATGTTGGCACGCAAGGTAAACCATTATAAACTCCTAGCTAATTAAGCATGGCATAAGCAACTATAATCTCTAATTGTCACTGCAAGCATGTTTATTCATAATAGGCTAAATCAGGAACGATGAATTAATCATATTTACAAAAAAAGAGAGGTCGAGTTCATACTAGCTTCTCTCATCTCAATCAGTCCATCATATATCGTCATAATTGCCTGTCACTTGCACGATCAAACGATGTGAATAATAATAATAGTTCACGTGCATTGGACTAAGCTGGAATCTACAAGCATTCAATACATGGGAGAAGACAAGGTAATATGACTCTTGATTAAATCAATAATAATGCATGAGAGCCATTTTAACATTTTCATCATGGTCTTCTCCTCTCGACCCCCAAAGGAAAGAAAAGAAATAAAACTATTTACACGAGAAAGCTCCCAACAAGCAAAAGAAGAACGAGAAATCTTTTTGGATTTTTTTTAATTAATACTACTACAGGCATGGAAAGTAATAGCTAAAAGCTACAACTAATTTTTTTTGTTTTTCTTAAGGTTTATCAAACACACAAGAAGAAAGCATAAAAAGGAATATAAACTAGCATAGATATTACAGTGAGAAAGTATGAGCACTGACAACTAGCATGAGTGTGTGAGCATAAATGTAATGTCGGTGAGGAATACGTACTCCCCCAAGCTTAGGCTTTTGGCCTATGTTGGTCTATGGCCACGGCTGGCCTGGCGGATATCCAAAGTTATAGTTGGGTTCGTACTGAGATGAAGCCTCGGGATGCCACTGATTGGCAACCTCCTCTGGATCCCACTGGTAAATGGACTGGCGTGGGGGAACAAATTGTGGTTCCGGATCTGGCTCTGTAGCTGATGTGGGGTTCCGGTAGGCGTGAATGGCCTCCAACGGAACAAGGTATTCGCCTGCAGATAAATCAAACAAGGAAGGAGCAGGCAAGGTAATGGTCTCAGGGTGATTTTTATCAAATAACAGTCTATAGTTAAGCTCCTTTTTCCTGTTCTGAACAATGAAATCATGTGCAATCATATTCTGGTAATCTAGAAGAACAGTAGGGAACAATTTTTCTTCCTTCTCATAATGCCTAATAGGTATGTTAAAGTATGCAGCGAGGCGCGAGGTGAAGATGCCTCCCAAGATGGGGCCCTTAGGTTGCAAAATTTTGCAATGAATAAAACACTAAAACAAAAACTAATTGGACCATTGGAGGAGTCACATACCGAAGAACAATCCCCCAAAGCAGTTTTGTGAGTGGAGCTTTGAGCTAGGAGATCGAAAATGGCAATAAAATGAGCTAGAACTCGTGCTTGAGTTAGTTGGTGATTTTTTTGGGAGGAAGAAGGAGTGTGTGGTGGCTGGAATAAGTGGAGGGGAACCACCATGGGCCCACGAGGCAGGGGGCGCGCCCAGGGGTGGGCGCGCCCTAGACCCTCGTGGCCAGGTGCTTGCTCCCCTGCTGTGTTCTCAGTACCAGATATTCTTATATATTCCAGAAAAATCATATTTGATTTTTAGGGCATTTGGAGAACTTTTATTTTTGGGGTATTTTTTTATTGCACGAATAATTCAGAAAACTGACAGAAAATACTATTTTTACTTTATTTAATCTAAATAACAGAAAGTAAAAGGAGGGTACAGAAGGTTGTGCTTTCTAACTTCATCCATCTCATGCTCATCAAAAGGAATCCACTGACAAGGTTGATCAAGTCTTGTTAACAAACTCATTCCGAATTGCATGAAACCAGAGAAATTTTGAATAACACTATGTTACCTCAACAGGAATATCATATTTCTTCTTGACGATAGGAAGAGGAAATTCAAAACCTCCAAAAATAATCGATGGAATTTTTCCAATAGAATTGATATTGTGGACTTGAGGTTGTTTCCTCGGAAAGTGTATCGTATGCTCATTACCATTAACATGAAAAGTGACATTGCCTTTGTTGCAATCAATAACAGCCCCTGCAGTGTTCAAAAAAGGTCTTCCAAGAATAATAGACATACTATCGTCCTCGGGAATATCGAGAATAAAAAAGTCCATTAAAATAGTACCGTTTGCAACCACAATAGGCACATCCTCACAAATACCGACAGGTATAGTAGTTGACTTATCGGCCATTTGCAAAGATATTTCAGTAGGTTTCAACTTATTCAATTCAAGTTTACGATATAAAGAGAGAGGCATAACACTAACAATGGCTCCAAGATCACATAAAGTAGTTCTAACATAATTTCTTTTAATGGAGCATGGTATAGTGGGTACTCCTGGATCTCCAAGTTTCTTAGGTATTCCACCTTTAAAAGTATAATTAGCAAGCATGGTGGAAATTTCAGCTTCCGGTATCTTTCTCTTATTTGTAACAGTATCTTTCATATACTTAGCATAAGGATTCATTTTAATCGTATCAGTAAAACGCATACGAAAAAAGATAGGTCTAATCATTTCAGCAAAGAGCTCAAAATCCTCATCATCCTTTTTCTTGGATGGTTTAGGAGGAAAAGGCATGGGTTTCTGAACCCATGGTTCTCTTTCTTTACCGTGCTTCCTAGAAACAAAGTCTCTCTTATCATAACGTTGATTCTTTGATTGTGGGTTATCAAGATCAACAGCAGGTTTCAATTTCTACATCATTATCATTGCCAGGTTGAGCATCAACATGAACATCATTATTAACATTATCACTAGGTTCATGTTCATTACCAGATTGTGTCTCAGCATCAGAGATAGAAATATCATTGGGATTCTCAGGTGTGTCAATAACAGGTTCACTAGAAGCATGCAAAGTCCTATCATTTTTCTTTTTCTTCCTTTTAGAAGCACTAGGTGCACCTACATTAATTCTCTGAGAATCTTGCTCAATTCTCTTAGGATGGCCCTCAGGATACAAAGGTTCCTGAGTCATTTTACCTCCTCTAGTGATAACTCTAACAGCATTATCATTCTTCTTATTATTTAATTCATTAAGCAAATCATTCTGAGCTTTAAGTACTTGTTCTACTTGAGTGGTAACCATAGAAGCATGTTTACTAATGAGTTTAAGTTCACCTTTAAATCTAGACATATAATCACTCAAGTGTTAAATCATATAAGCATTTTGTTTTAATTGTCTACCAACATAAGCATTGAAGTTTTCTTGTTTAATAATAAAATTATCAAACTCACCTAAGCATTGGCCGGCAGACTTGTAACAAGGAATATCACCTTCATCAAATCTATAGAGAGAATTTACCTTTACTACCTGTGTCGGGTTATCAAGACCATGTGTTTCAATAGGTGATGAATTAAGACCATATATTTCTTCAACAGGAGGTAAATGCTTAACATCTTCAGCTTTTATATCTTTTTCCTTCATAGATTTCTTTGCCTCTTGCATATCTTCAGGACTGAGAAATAGAATACCCATTTTCTTCGGAGTTGGCTTAGGAGTTGGTTCAGGAAGTGTCCAATTATTATCATTGGTCAACATATTATTCAATAGAATTTCATATTGATCAACAGTTCTTTCCCTGAAAACACA
Organism: Triticum urartu; assembly: GCF_003073215.2. Lineage (NCBI taxonomy): Eukaryota > Viridiplantae > Streptophyta > Magnoliopsida > Poales > Poaceae > Triticum > Triticum urartu. The sequence goes on from NC_053027.1 coordinate 59,024,879, forward strand.
ACCAGCACAACTATCCAGGTAATCTCTGGAAGCATCGGTTAGTCCATTATAAAAGATATCAAGTATTTCATTTTTCTTGAGAGGATGATCAGGCAAAGCATTAAGTAATTCGAAAAGCCTCGCCCAAGCTTGTGGGAGACTCTCTTCTTCAATTTGCACAAAGTTATATATTTCCCTTAAAGCAGCTTGTTTCTTATGAGTGGGGAAATATTTAGCAGAGAAGTAATAGATCATATCCTGGGGACTACGCACACAACCAGGACCAAGAGAATTAAATCATATCTTAGCATCACCCTTTAATGAAAACGGAAATAATTTATGGATATAGCAATAGCGAGTTTTCTCATCATTAGTGAACAGGATAGCTATATCATTTAGTTTAGTAAGATGTGCCACAACTGTTTCATATTCATAGCCATGAAAATGATCAGATTCAACCAAAGTAATTACATCAGGATCAACAGAGAATTCATAATCCTTATCAGTAACAAAGATAGGTAAAGTAGCATAAGCAGGATCATATTTCATTCTAGCATTCAGAGTTTTTTCTTTAAGCTTAGCTAATAATTTCTTAAGATCATTTCTATCATTGCAAGCAAGAACGTCTCTAGCAGTTTCTTCATCCATAACATAGCCCTCAGTCACAACAGGCAATTCATATCTAGGTGGAAAATCTTCATCATCACTTTCATCAATATTATCAGATTCAATAGTTTCATTCTCTCTAGCCCTAGCAAGTTGTTCATCAAGAAATTCACCAAGTGGCACAGTAGTATCAAGCATAGAAGTAGTTTCGTCATAAGTATCATGCATAAAAGAAGTGGCATCATCAATAACATGCGACATATCAGAATTAATAGCAGAAGCAGGTTTAGGTGTCGCAAGCTTACTCAAAACAGAAGGTGAATCAAGTGCAGAGCTAGATGGCAGTTCCTTACCTCCCCTCGTAGTTGAGTGATAAATTTTGGTTCTTTGATCTTTCAAGTTCTTCATAGTGATAAGCAGATATAAATCCCAAGTGACTGAAAGAATAGAGCTATACTCCCCGGCAACGGCGCCAGAAAATAGTCTTGATAACCCACACGTATAGGGGATCGCAACATTTTTTGAGGGTAGAGTATTCAACCCAAATTTATTGATTCAACACAAGGGGAGCCAAAGAATATTCTCAATATTAGCAGTTGAGTTGTCAATTCAACCACACATGTCTAACTTAGTATCTGCAGCAAGGTATTTAGTAGCAAAGTAATATGATAGTAATGGTAACGGTAACAGAAGTAACGGTAGCAGGTTTTTGGGTTTTATAGTGATTGTAACAGTAGCAACAGAAAAGTAAATAAGCGAAGAACAATATATGAAAAGCTCGTAGGTATTGGATCGGTGATGGAGAATTATGCCGGATGCAATTCCTCATGTAAAAGTTATAACCTAGGGTGACACAGAACTAGCTCCAGTTCATCAATGTAATGTAGGCATGTATTCTGAATATAGTCATACGTGCTTATGGAAAAGAACTTGCATGACATATTTTGTCCTACCCTCCCGTGGCAGCGGGGTCCTAATGGAAACTAATGGATATTAAGGCCTCCTTTTAATAGAGTACCGGACCAAAGCATTAACACATAATGAATACATGAGCTCCTCAAACTACGGTCATCACTGGGAGTGGTCCCGACTATTGTCACTTCGGGGTTGCCGGATCATAACACATAGTAGGTGACTATAGACTTGCAAGATAGGATCAAGAACTCACATATATTCATGAAAACATAATAGGTTCAGATCTGAAATCATGGCACTCGGGCCCTAGTGACAAGCATTAAGCATAGCAAAGTCATAGCAACATCAATCTCAGAACATAATGGATACTAGGGATCAAACTCTAACAAAACTAACTCGATTACAAGATAAATCTCATCCAAATCATCACCGTCCCGCAAGCCTATGATGGAATTACTCACGCACGGCGGTGAGCATCATGAAATTGGTGATGGAGGAAGGTTGATGATGACAATGGCGACAGATTCCCCTCTCCGGAGCCCCGAACGAACTCCAGATCAGCCCTCCCGAGAGATACTAGGGCTTGGTGGCGTCTCCGTATAGTAAAACGCAATGAATCCTTCTCTCTGGGTTTTTTCTCCCCAAACGTGAATATATAGAGTTGGAGTTGAGGTCGGTGGAGCTCCAGGGGCCAAGAGGTAGGGGGCGCCCCTCCCACTCTCATGGACAGGGTGTGGGCCCCCTGGCCTTGATTCTTTCACTGGTATTTTTTATTAATTCCAAAATAATTCTCCTTTGATTTTCAGGTCATTCCGTGAACTTTTATTTCTGCACAAAAATAACACCATGGCAATTCTGCTGAAAACAGCGTCAGTCCGGGTTAGTTCCATTCCAATCATGCAAGTTAGAGTCCAAAACAAGGGCAAAAGTGTTTGGAAAAGTAGATACAATGGAGACGTATCAAGTGCTTCACAGCGAAGCGTACTAAGCAGAGCTGCTAGTAGCAGGAGGCGGGAGCAGGTGGTCCCGGCGGCACTGGAGGAAGAAGACGAGAGATTGAAGATGGATGCCGGTCGTTGGATGTAAATCCAACGGCTAACGATATCAGAATCATTTTGTTGACTAAGTTGACAACGACTTGCATTGGCTTTGACCTATTGGCCCACATTTCAGCCTCCAAAAATGTGGCACGTATTCAACCCATTTTTTCAGAATTTACAGTCTTTTTTTGTGGGGTAGAATTTACAGTCAATTTGATCTTTTTTTGAATTACAGTCCATTACCTGGGTTGGGTGAACAAATAATGTACCGTCCATGCGGCCCATTTATGTTTTTCCTAAAAAATCACAGGCCATTTGCACTTTGTCGAAATACACGATTTTGCTCGGCTTATTCTAATTATAATGTTGGGGTGGGCGCAACAATGTTATCAAAAAATAAAAAGGGGCTGAGCATTTTGTTATATATATTTAAATAATAAGTGATTTATTATTACGTTGGTCCTTAAATCTTACCAAGCTTTTGTACACAATCACCAGGATTGCCAAAAAAATCCTGGATTTTATTGTTAAGAAATTATTTTTATAAGTTAATAAGATGTGGGATATTGTTTTCTTACATATGTAAGTATCTGTTAAATATATGATGACAATAACAATAATGTATAATAACATATAAAATAATTTAAATATATACAATATAGTTAGAAGGGAAACATAAGTTGGACCAGGTGTTCCTATTCTTATATACAAAAATAGAACAGACCTCTGCGTTTTCTTCAAAAAAATACATAAATTGGGCTGCCGATGTTTCAGGAAAAATAAAACCTCGGATGGGAGGTCCATAGGCCGGTCGATACATGACGTCCCTCAAGAAAATACAAACAGGCCTATGGACCTACCATCCGAGGTCATGGGCTGCGCATGTTAAAAAAGAAAGCCTAGACGGGGCAGCCCAAAACCCAGCTGATACTTGCTGCCCCAGTGATAATAAATGATATCTGCCAGCTCCCCGGCTTCGTTGTGAATTTATCTCCTATTGTAACTACGTTGAAGCACCTAAAAATGTAACTATGTTGACAATTTCGTGGGCCCCAATGTCAGTATAGCACTAGGAGGAAGTATTTTTTCGATGAGGCACTTGCTTGCATACGACCATAGACCTGGTGGGTCCCGACTATCCGCCTCTCCATGTGCAGTCCTCTCCAGATTCCTCTCGTTTTTTCAGCATGTTCACAATGGCAGACAGCGGCGTCGCGGCGAGCGCACAAAGGTGCAGGAGGAGATCCGACCACCTGAGGAAGTGCCTTATTAGTAACGAAACAACTGAACTAGCCTAGTGGCCGAGTGACACTACCCGACAGCTATTCTGCCCGGGTTCGATTCCATCTGTGTAGAGAAAATATCTCCAAATTTTTTGCCTTTGCTTTTATTGATATCTGGGTCCCAATTGTCTTCTACGCACACCACGTCCAACACTTGCCAAAACTTCGTCCCTCGTTTTCTCTGTTTTTCGCACACTCGACATTGTGTGGGCATTTTGAAAATAGCATATCTTTTTGACTGTGCATCATATGAAGATTTAATATCCATGAATGTTGATCAGCATGATGTTAACTGGCTGGTAGTTCCAGTTTTGACCATGAATAAAACTTCCAACATGATGTTAACAATGTTTGAAAAGGTCGTGTTAATATAAATGATCTGCCTCTGAAAGTTGCAGTTTCTTATCTGAAACTGAACTTTGAGTTTCTTATTAGAAACTGAAACTTGCAGTTTCTTCTGTGAGAATCACATTGTCTGCACTTTTATACTCATATGAAACTACATTTTTTAAATGCTAAAAATAGATCTCTAGAATTCGTAAAATACTTCATATGCTCAATACTGCAAATCTGAAATTCAAAAGACATTCATATCTGAAAGTACTCTTAAAATACACAACATAAAACACAATTCATAACCTGCAAATACTGACAACCCTAAGCTCCACCCGACAATTTGCAACCTGTCCAACTATTGGGCTGGGGGGAGCAGTCCCTCCTATTCCTCGGCGGCAGACAGCCGCTCCGTGAGACGATGTGAACGGCGAGGGAGAGGATGGTGGGGAAGCGTCATTGGGCCAACTTTTTTTCTCCTCTTGCAGTTGGTTTCGGTCGACGAAGACTCCACCGGCTCGCTCTGGCACGACACCCTCACAAACGGCACCCTATAGATGCTCGATCCTTCAATCTCTGGTGGATGCTCCATCTGGGATCAATAGTCCCACCACCGCTCCCTCACGATCGGATTCGATGAATCTGTTTGCTCCATGGCCTAGAGGAGCAGCTCTATGTACTCCCGCGTGACTCCCTCCGGGAGTATCACCGCCTTTTCGCTCTGTTGCGGATATTTGGCCATGGATGTCACTGTTGCCGCTAGTTGGTCCTTGTTGTCAAACCAAGACTGTATCTCCAACATCCTAGCTAGCATCATAGGGTCGCCCTCTGCGATCCTCACGTATCGGTTGTACTCCATCGATCTACTTCTCCACAGCACCTTCACTCGTCGGCGGTGGTTTTTGAATGGAAGAGGAGAGGACCAGCGTTGGTTTTGGATTAGAACAGGAGAGGAGCGACTCTGGTTTTGGATTGGAACAGGAGAGGAGGGGCGGTGGTTTTGAAATGGAAGAGGAGAGGAGCGGCGCTGGATTTCGATTGGAACAGGAGAGGAGCGGCGGTAGGCGGGGTAGTTCCGCCTAGTCGGTTCGACAGAGACGCGAGAAGATGAGGGAGTAGGCTGCTGCAAACGTAGGGCTGTGTGATTTGATAGTGAGTTAGTCCTGGATAGGTGGGGCCCAGTGATTTGACTTGCCATTATCATTTTAACTGTGGTGCTATGACCGACGTGAGTCTCCGATTCCTGACCACCTCAATACAGGTGCCTCTCCTGATGCTCCACCATGTCGAGGCTGGCTCTTGCTTGAGAGCCCACTCCCCCACTTTTTCCTTGCCTCTTTCCCCCACATATGCAAAAATGCCATGTAAAGTGGGCTTATAGCCCACTATTGTACTTGATCCTACAGGTGCTAAGCCTGCCACATAGGCATAAAGTCTGATGTGGCAAGTTAATTAAGAAGAGAAAGACTAGTTTGGTGACTCTAGGAAGAAGCAGTGATAAGCGCATGTGCCTAGATGAAGCAAACTTAGCAACAAAAAACTAAGCACCTATGCATTGGGGACTTGAGTTGCTAAGCCATTTAATGCCCATAGCACCTCATCTAAGCACCATTACATTGGAAGAGGTCACTCCTTGGCAAATGCAATAAATACTATGAAGAAAGAGATAGACAGAAGTAAATAAAAAATACTCTTATAGCCAACCTTATAGCTAACCTTGTTGTATGAGTGACTAACTTGATGACGATGTATGACATGCCAACATCAGATAGCCTAACAAACGTGTTAAATCTCCAGGGCGCGACCGCGCAAGTGAGGCGACGGTCGTGGTAGGCGCGACCATGATATGGGCTGCTGGCAGCCCTTGGGTCTGAGATCGAACGGTCGCATGCTAAGTTGCTGAAAATTTGCAGAATAACCCTCCAGGTAGGATATTCACCCATAGGTCTAGAATCACGCCATGCAACTGTTCGATCTCAGATCCAAAGGCTCTTAGAAGCCCGTATCACGGGAGAATGGAAAGCTCGTATCACTTCCTGACGCTAGACATGACATCGAAAGCCATTTAATTGGGCGTCGAGTAGACATGACATCTAATTGGGCCCCATAGTACTGTGCATGAATCCATTTATCCACCAGGCAAGCCACTACCCTGTCATTCGCACATGCTCCCCCACTCGACATTTTTACAATCGATAGACCGCTCCTAGTCGTCCCGTCCTTTCACATTACGGCAGTTCCACTAATCCTAACCCTCCTCCCAAATCCATGGCATCCCAAATCTCCACGCACTACTAGGAAAAGGACTACTAATGGCGCACCAGTTTTGCCTACTAATGGCGCATCACTGGTGCACCATTAGTATCACGCCACTAGTATTTATTACTAATGGCGCACCACAGGTGCGCCATTAGTATCTGGTATACTAATGGCGCACCACCCAGTGCGTCGTTAGTATATAACACCATGCGCCATTAGTATGCCTCCCAGGGCCATATTTAACCATGTGCTTTGGCACACTAATGGCGCACTGCGGATGGATGCGCCATTAGTATACTTGGCATACTAATGGCGCACTCTGTAGTGATGCGCCATTAGTATGAATATTAGGTTTTATTTTTTTACTTTTCTGATTTTTGCACAGGTTACAAAATATATTATTTGACTGAATATAGACAGTAGCACACAGCAACAGCAGATTCATCGAATACAATAGAAGATTAGTCTCCAAATACAATTCATCATATTAGTCTCCGAATTCAAAAGACCGAACAAAGATAAAACATTACAAGTCTCGAGACCGCGAGTATCGAGTTTATCAGAAGTAATACTAATCCTAAGAAGTCCTACTAATCATCATCATACAACTTCTACTCGTTATTCATAACAAGTCATACGATCATCATCTTGATAGTCATCGAACGAACCCTACTTAATTGTTCTTAGCACATGATCATCAGTATTAGGCACGACCTAAATACCCTATTTAAGCTAAAATAGCATAAAACAATATAGACCCTGTCTCTCCATTATGGAGAATGGAGAACATCCTATCTCCAATTCTTGCGCTTCGCTTCCTTTTGCTTCCAAGAAGCTCCTTACGACTGTCCATACATTTTTTCCATCCTTTGATTTTCATGTCTCCACTTCTTTTAGAAATCTCGTATGGACAGTTGAGATTCGTAGGACGACCTGGCTGTATGTTCAAAACATTAGCACTACCTTTCTGATACATCATATGAGGCACACAATTCTCTGGGATTATCTGTTGAAAAACATAGTAATAACTTCATAGTTAGCAATGATGTACTAGTTTTAGAAGTATGCAAAAGATGCATAGATGTCGTAATAGTAAAAATCTTACCAGGGTACCTCCATGGTAGTTACCGTAGTTGAACACATGCACTAGTGGCACGTATTTACCATAATGTTGAGGAGTTTGATTGTGGATAGTGTAATTCTCAATGTCAGTACAAAATCCGACCAGATGATTTTTCTCCTTGTAAGTTGTTAATTCGGAGCCATCGGTGTAGTGGGTTTTGTCTACCATCTCCCGCACATTCTTTGAACAATAAAAATAAGCTGTCAATGGAAATAAGCTGTCAACTATTTTGAAATAAACAATATAAATTAGCTAATAACTATGTTTGAGAAACTCACATAGCGGTAGAACTGGAGGCGTATCAACAAGTACCCAAATGTCCATATTGTCTTGGTTGATGTTAGGACTACCAAGATCCATGGTGATAAGCATACCCTCATCAAAACCATACATCTTGCAAAATGCTTCCCAATTTTTGCAACCAAAATGGGTTACGCTCTCAGAATTATATAGATTTACTTCAAAGTCCACATCGTGATGAGTCCTTAGGTGAATTTTCTTTGTTTCAGAAATTTCATGGTCTTCAAAATCCATCCTCTCCAAGACATAGCATCTTGCATGGCATGGGATAAGCTATACTCGAATTGTAAAAGATGAAAATTACACATTGAAATAGTTGAAGTCATGCTTAATTATGAAAATAACACTTGTCGTCGTTGTGTACCGTTTCAACTTCGAAGGTCTCCTCGAGCTTAATGCTGAAGCGCCGATCATCGTCCAGGTGAGGCATGTCGCACAGACCTCGATTGTCGTGGCACCAGTCGCACTCCGCCGGGAGACTTTCCTCGTCCGATGATGATGACGACATATCCTACGTTCATAATTCAAACTACATCATTTAGGGTTTGTCGACACCGAGGCATCCTAAAAGCTAAGCTTTTATCATTTAGGGTTTGTCGATGCTGAGGCACCCTAAAATCCTAAGCTTTCATCATTTAGGTTCTTATCGACACCGAGGCACCCTAAAAGCCAAGGTTTTATCATTTAGGGTTTGTCGATGTCGAGGCACCCTAAAAGCCTAAGCTTTCATCATTTAGGTTTTGTCGACGCCGATGCATGGATTAGTCACAAGTACCCCATATGTCCTATTTTTAGCAAAGTCATGCTAAAATTTACGGAAAAATTCGGCATGGCCTTTGCTAAAAATAGGACATATGGAGTTCCCAAATTTGCGGGAACAGAAGTTAATCGACATTCCGGCAAACTCAAGGGCCTCTCGGGGTACCTGCAAATTCATCACGACACAATAGTCGGGGACAAAACCCAGCAAACTAGCAAGATGATCATCATCTTTAAAAGTCATTACTTGTCAAATACAGAAGAAGGAACAATTTATTTGTGACATAGTTGGCCCATACAGAAGAAGCAACACCCTGCACTAGCCTAAAAACAAGTGAAGTTTCACCCATATAAGAACAACTTTATAAAAACAGAGAAGTTGCTATGTTTTTTCTACTGCTAGGAAAAACATCACTCATTGGAAATGAAAATCTCAGTACCAGCATTTTGAACTTTGAAATGAAATACAGTAGTAGTATTAGTAGTATATGGGGTAGTATCTTGTCTAGTAGTAGTATTAGTTGTATATGGAGTAGCAAGTTTTGCCTCAGAGACCACAAAAGCTATGTTTTTTCTCAATTCAGATAGCTAAGTGGAAAACCACGTCAAGTCCTGTTTTAATACTCTATTTCTCAATGCATGCAATTGGTTTCATCTGGACTACATCATAGAACCACCAATAAAGGACACTGAAAAAATATATAGAGATGCCTACGGTTCCTATCCTTGAGTAGCATGATTAGAGATGAGTAGATTTCCTAAAGGTGTCACAAGTGAAGAGAGAACTCGGGGCCTCTTTGACAAAAATGAAAAGGACCAATACAATGAAAAGGACCAGTGAGATGAAAAAACTAAGGTAAGGGGGGACATCAAAACGCAGAAGTGCATAACACAAGCTCACCGACATAGACACACATAACAGCCACACAATAGCATAGACATTAAACATCTGCAGAGATCACAATCAACAGAGGCATAAAAGTAGAAATTACAGGTGTAGATTGCTCTGTTCAACAAACTTCCTATCAGTCCAACAATGTTTCTGAATCTAAACTTTTTCAGTTAACAGAACCTAAACCTGACAATGTTCAGTTAACAGAAAGGGGGGAGGGGAACCGGTGCAGCTCACCCAGAGGAAGACGATGGCGAGCTCGTGCGGGGATCGACGGTGAGGCCGCGGTGGCCGGAGGTGGAAGAAGGCGCAGATGCCCTAGACGGTGGAGGCGTCGGTGTCGTAGAGGTGCCGGAGACCTTGCCTTGCGAGATAGAGAAGGGGTCGTCAGCCCGGGCGCAGGCGGGGGGCAAGGGGAGGAGGAGGAGGGGAAGGGGAGGAGGAGGGTCGGGGGGCGTACGGTGCTGCGTCGCTGCTCGGCGCCGACGGCGAGGAGGAAGGCGAAGACGTTGAGGGGCGGGGCGGCGGGGTGGGGGCGCGGGGCGGTGGGGGGGCGGCGGGGGTGGGGGCGCGGGGGCGCGTGGGCGGCGGGGGTGGAGTCCGGCGGGGGTCGGGGCGGCGGCGTCGTGGGTCTGGCGAGGGAGAGAGGGACGAAAGGGGATCTCTGGCGAGGGAGAGGGAGGACTTAGCTATAGGGGGAAGCTTACTAATGGCGCACCACCCGTCGGTGCGCCATTAGAAATCTTTTTTTAGATAGCAATGGCGCACCCACCGCCGGTGCGCCATTAGAAATCTTTTTTTAGATAGCAATGGCGCACCACCAGGCCGGTGCGCCATTAGTATTTATTATTATTATTTTTTAATAAATGAATATGAATATGAAACAGTAATATTTTTTTATAAAAACAGTAATAATTGTTGTTTAACAACAATTGTAGTCTACAATTTTAATTATTTTTTAGAAAATGAATATGAATATGAAACAGTAATAATTTTTTATAAAAATAGTAATAATTTTTTAAAAAATATCATCAAATTTGTTATTTGAAAATATCATCGGCGGGCGGTGGAGCGGGGGAGGGTGCGGGGGGGGTGCGGGGGGTCGTCGGCGGCGGTGGAGCGGGGGAGGGTGCGGTGGGTCGTCGGCGGCGGTGGAGCGGGGGAGGGTGCGGGGGGTCGTCGGCGGCGGTGGAGCGGGGGGGAGGGTGCGGGGGCGTGCTCAGCGGCGAGGGGGATCTAGCGAGGGGGATAGCTATTGAGAGGGAGGGGGATCGAGATCGAGTGTCCTCATGAATATTCAATATTTTTTCATATGGAATATGAAAAAATATCATCAAATTTGAAAAAATATTGATGAATTCAAAAAGTGCCCATTAAATTTAAAAATATTCATGATATCAAAAAGTAAAAAAAAAGTTCCCATTACTAGTTTAAACTGGTAATGGCGCACTATGCAACGGTGCGCCATTAGTAGTTTTGCAAAAAAGTAAAAAAAATACAGTAGTGGCGCACTCTACGGCTGGTGCGCCATTAGTAGTTCTAACTACTAATGGCACACTCTGCCCGGATGCGCCATTAGTATGTTTGAAAAAATGAAAAAAAAACATTTTGTTACTACTGGCGCACCGTGTGCCTGGTGCGCTATTAGTGTCTTCCACACTAATGGCGCACCAACAGATGGTGCGCTATTAGTATATAGTAATGGCGCACCACATGTCTGGTGCGCCATTAGTGTCATTTCCATCTATAGCCCTTTTCCTAGTAGTGATGATCGGTAGCGAGTACAAGGTTAGAACCATCACCGGCGATGAGTTCGATGTCATCTACACCCTTTCTTCCACAGCGCTGAAAGAATGCCTTGCTCGCTTCAAACGCATGTTCGAAAACTCAAATGATGAGTGGGTCGCTGGGCTAGATGTTGAGTACACCACAGTCCTGGGAAGCAAGAAGAATCTAAAGGAGGCAGAGAAGAAGAAGCCCGCCGTGATCTAGGTTTGCGTGCATGACTTATGCTTGGTCTACCACATATACCATGCCGATGTTGAGTGCGAGGTTTTTAAGGAGTTCCTCAAGGGCGGCCGAGTCAAATTCGTTACTGTAGATTTTAGGAACGACAAGGAAATCCTGGGTTGGATAGGCCTCGTTGTATGCGACCCCTTCGACCTCCAGAAGGAAGGGCTGGTGCCCTCCCTTGATCAGCCTTCAATGCTGACCCTGGCAGGAGCCATGGTTCATCCTTCGTACGGTGAACTAAAGAAACCTCCGCACACGTTTCATTGTGCATGGCAGTGGACTGTACTAGATATAGACCACATCCACTACGCTGCACTAGCTGGCTACCTTTGTTTCAATATCTACAAGGGTTGGATGAAGACCAAGAGCCAAGTTTGCGGTTCAAGCAAAGAAGTATCACTCAAGGGGAAGAGGGACAAGGACAAAGTCGAGGACGTGGACGAGGACTCCGAGTAAGGTGGCAGTGTCGTTGCTCATGGTGGTTCTAATGCAGTGTCTACCAGATTAGTTGCTTAGTTTAATTTCTGGTGTGCTTAGTTTTATTTGAGGGGTGTGTTGTGCTGAGCCCCCAGCAGAACTATGTTATGTTTCTTCTCCTTATATTTCATACATTTCATCTTTTAGTTGGCATAGTACTACCACTCATTTCTTCACATTGTATACGTACAATATATATGGCCAACATCATATAGCCAGCAGTTTAGTTGTCAAAGAATTTCAGTGTGCTTAGTTTTGTCAAAGAATTCCAGGGTGCTTAGTTTTATTTGAGGGGTGTGTTGTGGTGGACACCATTAATTTATCATTGTGAGAATCGGCTTATTTTTGTCATGTAAGATGGTCAACGGGTTTGAAGTGAAAATAACAATGTCTAATGGCATTTCTGAGCAAACATCTAACTTAACGATGGCATTTTTAGATATCTAATTGCATTTTTGAGCAGGCATCTCACGGATCAATGGCATTTTTTGAGTAGTTGTAACTTCTAATGGCAAAATTGAGTAGTGATACACAACTAGTGGCATAAATAATAAGAACCCAAGAATTAAATAGGTATGCTAATTTCTTTATTTCTTTATACCTTTGTGTGCGAAACAATATACGCAGCCTCCCCCCAGATTTTCTTTACAGAGGCAACATAGAACTATATGAGTGCCCTGTTAAATTTTGGAATTATTCCGGGTTTGTTTGGCCTTTTTTGTACATTATAATTGAGTTTCTGGTCATTTAATGTGCATAATTCAAATTTGAACTACAAGCACATGCTCCCGTGCACCAAAGTTGATTGAAAAATCACATGCGTGTCCTCGGGTGAATTTCTAGGTCCCATGGAAGAAATGGGAATGAAATTCAAACATCTGGGCATCGTGGTTCGGCCGAGAACATTGAGAAGCTTGGTTTGATAATTCTTGTAAATCCAAACACGCCTGAAAATCATGAAACTTGGCATGGTGTCATGTCATGGTACTACCATTTTGTGGTAAAAAAAATTGCAGAATAGGAATAAGTTTTGGTATAAGTCTCTTGCAGACCGGAGCTTGTCTCAAGAAGGCTCGTGGTTCTGAGAGGGATCGTGTCACCTTTGTGTGCATATCAAATTTTAAATACAAGCACATGCTCTAGTGCACCAAAGCTTGTTGAAAAATCACATATGTGGCCTTGTCGGCGTTCTCGGAACGGGGGTCCCCAGACTTGCCTGCCTGTGGCCTGCGGCGTGGCTCAAGTGGGGGCCCAGCGCGGCCCATCTTCATCAGCCCAAGCTCAAGACCCTCGCGAGGGGCCAAGCCTCGCGGGGCGGACGACAAGAAGCTTCCTCAGAGGCAACCTCATCAGGCAGGCTCGCGAGGAGGCGGAGAGATCAAGGTAGGGGTACCTCGCGAGGATCCCATGACGCAAGCCATGACGATCAAGGCCAGGCGGGCGCGGGCCTGCGCAGGGTCCTTGTTTCCCCTTTGGTGCAAAGGGGGCAAGCACAGGCCAAGGCATCAAGCAAAGGATGCCATTCCGGTGCAACGAGACCAAGACCAGCAGAGTGGCAGGATGGAGGTCACCGTGGAGCCCAGGACGGCATCATCACCAGTGCTTTTGGCAGCCGAGGACCACCTTTGGTCAGGATAACTTGTACTAGATGTTCCCTTTCAAAATGGCCAATTGTTGGCGCCCTTCCTGCTCATTATTTGGGGAGAGGCCCAGGGCCTCTATAAATAGAGCTAGCCACCACAGAGTAGAGGGACGGCTGGAAATCTGGTAGAACCCTAGCAGAGAGAAAGAGAGAGGCGAATGAACTCACCCTAGTAGTTCATCGCACCAGCTCAAGAACACCTCTCTCGAGGCTGTTCTTCCTTTGTACTGATCCTCATCAGCCCCTGAGGCAATCCACCATACCACACACTCGAGTAGGGTATTACACCACAACGGTGGCCCGAACCAGTATAAACCTCGTGTCTCTTGTGTTGTTCATCATTTTCATCTTAGTTCGCACGAGAGGATCGGGCGTAGATCGGTAGGGGAGAGATCTCCGCGCGCACCCCATTGTTCGAACCTCAAGGTTCTGCCGGAACCCGAAATCTGACATTTGGCGCGCCAGGTAGGGGTGCGCCGGAATCTTTCTTCCCCTGTTCGCGTGTGATCTTCCGCCGTGTCGGGCTCGTGCTGAGCGCCGGGCTGCTCGCGTGACTCGCGTCGCCCAGACGGTGCCCGCCGGTGGACCCCCTCGTCGTTCCCCGTCGCCCGCCGCCAACGCCGCCATCGGCCCGGCAGGGAACGAGCAGCAGGCCTCATCCCAGCATCCTTTGGTGTGGCGGGATGGCCGCACCGCCACCCCGTCGCTGACTCCATCTGGCTCGTCGTCCCACGTCCGTCGCGCATCCATGGATGCGCATGGCTCCCCCTTGCGGTCCCTCTCGCTGCTTCGCCCTCCGTCCCGTGTAGGGGGCAAGGATCAGGAGGCCCCTCCGCCGCCTCCTCCCCAAGAAGGTGCCTTGGCTCCAAGGCATGCAGCCCCAGGGCGGAATCCTCCACGTCCGGCGCCTGTGCAGCAGGAAGGGAGCTGCCAAGAGATCCCACATCCCCGAGAAGGTGCTCGCGCGCTCCCAGCGCCGGCGCACCAAGATCACGCCTCAGCGCCTCCACGACAAGACCCCGCGCTGCTCCCAGTGGCGGCGCGTGGTGACCCGCAAGAACAAGTCCAGCACCAGCAAAGGGCGCCGGTGGCCACGGCGGGCTGCCTCGCGTTCACCCCCGAGCTGCGCAGGGTCACATGGCCAGGCAAGTTCAAGCCTGACCTCCCTCCCCGCTATGATGGCACAGCGGATCCCGCGGAGTTCCTGCAGCTCTACGAGCTGGGTATCGTAGCCACCAACGGAGACAAAAAGGTCATGGCGAATTGGTTCCCTATGGCGCTCAAGGATGGCACCCGCACCTGGCTCCTGAACCTGGCTCCCGGCACGATCTCCTCCTGGAGCGAGATGCGCACCCGCTTCATCGCCAACTTCCAGGGCACTTGCGACCGGCCCCCGGCCGTGAGCGACCTGCGCCGCATCAAGCAACAGCCGGGAGAAACCCTGCAGAAGTACATCCAGCGCTTCAACTACGCTCGCCTCAAGATCCCCAAGGTAACTGAAGAAGCTATCATCTCAGTCGTCTCCGACGGCGTGTGCGACGTCAAGATGAAGGAAAATCTAGCAATCCATGAAGACCTATGCACATCCCTGAAGCTATTCAAGTTGGCGACCAAGTGCGCCAGGGCTGAGGAAGGGCGTCTCTCCCTCCTCGAGCTCCCGGCAGCCGACCCGGAAGAAAATAAGCTCAAGGCCAAAGACGTGAAGCGCAAGGGGGCTGCCATGCTAGCAGCGGAACCGGATACCAAGCGAGGCAGGGATCAGCCTGAGTCATCCAAGGGCGGACGGTACTGCGTGTACCACGACCTCCACACCCATAACACCAACGAATGTCAAGAGCTCAGAGCCGTGCGAGATGGGCGAATCGGCCGACGCCCAGAGCGCAACGACAGGGGCTATGGTCGAGGAGGAGGAAGAGGTGGCGGACGATGGGAAGACCATGACCTTCGCCAGGGATGGCGTGACCGCCCTCGCGAGGACCGCGGGCAGGACTAGCCTCGCGAGGGAGGCTGGAGGGACTAGCCTCGTGAGGGCCACCCGCACGGCAACTCGGGCCTCCCTCCTCTGCCGCCTCCACCAAGAAGGAACGAAGACCAACACCAAGACGATGGGGCTGGGGGCTTCCAAGAGCCGCGTGCAATTGCTTGCATCTTGGGTGGCACCCAGGCCCCAGCCTCATAGCGCATCTTCAAGCGGTTTGCTCGCGAGGTGAATGCAGTCCTTCCCGAGCTTGAGGCCACGCGCCCTCTCAGGTGGTCTTCGTGCGCGATCATGTTCAGTTCCGCAGACCAGCTCAAGTGTGCGGCAATGGCCGGAGTCCTCCCGATGCTTTGCTCCCAAGTCATCAGCAACGTGCAGGTCACCAGGACCCTCATCGATGGCGGGGCAGGACTCAACATCCTGTCCGTCGAGACGTTCGACAATCTCCAAGTGCCGTACGACCCGCTTCAGCCAACCAAGCCTTTCTCAGGAGTCACCGATTGTTCCACTGTTCCAATTGGGCAGGTTCGCCTTCCGGTCACATTCGGGCAACACAACAACTACCGCACCGAGCTCATCGACTTCGACGTCGCTCACATCCGCCGGCCGTACAACGCCATCCTCGGGTACCCAGCCCTAGCCAAGTTTATGGCAGTGACTCACCATGGTTACAATGTCCTCAAGATGCCAGGAAGCGGTGGAGTCATCACCGTACCCTATGAAGAAAGGGACGCAGTGTGCTCGCTTGAGCGTGCATTCCAAGCCGCAGCAATCGAAGACCCAGATCACAGGAGCGGGAGGCCTCCCGAGGCGACCCTCAAGAAGAAGAAGACCTCACCTGGCCCGAGCCACAAGGAGGCAAGCACCTCTGGAGGTATTGCATCAGGATTCGCGCCCGATCAGGGAGCGCCGCCCTCTCACGCATAGGAAGGCGCTCCCGGCTCCCTCCTCGGGCAGGGCTCGGGGGCTCTCTCTTGGAGAGCCGCCGACCTTGCCAAGGTCGCGGGGGAGGCGCTCGGGCACCACTTGGAGGGGTGCTTTCAAGCACGCTTCCCTCAGGAAGGCACAAGTCAGAGGAGACCAAACCCTCAGGAGTTCATCGCAAGGAACACCCATGAGCTACAAGAGTCCAGAGTCATGCGCGGCAGCCGCCGCTTACCTGCTGTGGCCCCACATCCAGGCGAGGATGGAGGACTGCGCGTCTGCGTGGATGTAGCAGGGCTCAACCGAGCCGCGTCCCAGGAGCGCCTATGGCCTTCAGCCGTAGGGCGCTGCGAGGGACCACCTCACAACTACGTTCGCATGTCCTTCGGCCTGCCGAGCGCGGTCGCCGCACATCAGCGCGTGTTGAGGAGAATTCTGGAGGCTCAGGAGGTCAGGCATCGCGCGGTCCTGGCGGAAGCGGCGATGGTCCCTGAAGACCAGCACGTACCACCAGAGCCTCCCGAGGCCCCTGGGCCTGGGGGCTCATGAGGGCCGACGTCTTCACCACGCATCGCTCACTTCCTCAGCATCACTTCATCTTCAACAGCACCAGGTGACATCTTTCAGAGTTCTACCTTCAGCTGGGAGCGCCCACAGGGCTGCACCATTCCCAGGCCGCGTGGGTCCGTCCCCGCGACATGTATCCATTTTGGTTATGCTCTTTATTTACCTTGTTGGGGGCACCCCTCGGGCTGCATCATCCCCACGCCGCTCGGGCCTGACCCAGTGGCAGTTGCTTTCCCAGCATTTACCTTAGGATGAAGTTGTTCTTTCACGCTTAATCTGATCCCCATAATTTTCACTGCTTGTCGTCATGCAAAGCGCTTGCACGTTAGAAGGGGGGCGCCTGAGCATCGTGACTCATGGGCTCTCACTAGCTCTCCAGCCCTCACCCCCTGGCCTTGACCCACGGCATCGCGACCTGTCATACCAGCGGCAGCTGAGCTCGCTCGAAGGCCGGGACCTGAGGACGTAGAGGATTTGCATTCTAACAACCCTGTAGGAACACACCAATTGATAAAGGCCCAGAGCCAGGCGCAACCCGCCTCGAGGTAGGGCCTCGTGAGTCCCGCGCTGGCTCACGGATGCCCATATACACCTCTCCTAGCCCTACCATGCCGGCCACGTGTCAGGGCGGGGCTGTACACGCCTCGGGGGCGAGGAGCCCCCTCCCACGCACCAGTGGAAGCACCATGCTCCGCGCTGGCTGACGACACTGCCGAGGAGCGGCTATGCCCGTACACATACGGAAGCGTTATGCTTCGCGCTGGTGATAAACAACTGAGGGCGGCCTGCGGACGTACCAACCTCAGGGAGCCCAGAGCTCAGAGTCCGGCACCATCGCAACGCCTCCCTTGGGAGTGCCGCGCGAGGGGGATGGACGCGGGGGCTATGCCCGGGCCTCACCCGAGCGCACGCCACCCAGCCAGGTCCCTTGGACCTGGTCGTCGCGCGCCACTCCCCGAGCGGAGCCAAGGTACGAAACCCATTTGAGCGTCAAGGGGGACTCCTGAGCATCGCGACTCAGGAGCCTAACTTGCCACGTAGCCCCTCACTCCTTAGTCCCGTCCATGGTTTCCGGTCAGGGCTAACGCTGGGTGAGGTACGCGCGGGGCCGGGCCCTGCCGACGTAGAATGATCAATCCACTTCTCGCTCCCCCCTTCCCAACTTGTTGCTCCCGCGTCAAGGGGGACTCCTGAGCATCGCGACTCAGGAGCCTAACTTGCCACGTAGCCCCTCACTCCTTAGTCCCGTCCATGGTTTTCGGTCGGGGCTAATGCTGGGTGAGGTACGCGCAGGGTTGGGCCCTGCCAACGCAGAGCGTAAGCAAGTAGGAGAGGAAAATGCAAATTCCAGGAAATTCAAAGCAAATATTACAAGCCATAAGATAGTTCCACAACGCTAAACACAAGTTTAAACGCCTCCGCGATGCATGGTGCATGTGCAGGAATAAAACAGGATGGAAGTCGCAAAGGGATCACTCCCTAGTAACGTCATCACCGGTGGTGGAGTCACGCTGGACGGCTTCGCCTCTCGAGGTCACGAGGACGGCGGCACCGCTCCCGGGCAGGATGCTGGGGGAGCGGAACTTCCCCAGCAAAACCTCGGCTGGGTGTCAGGACCGGTTTTCCAGGATATTAATTTCCCAAAAGCGTCCCTTGTGCTCACCAGCCCCAGGATTACTGTTAGCTGATGAGACACCAACTTGTTACAGAAACTCCAAGCAAACTACAAAATATGTAGTACAAGACCATTCTGGCCTATGGGTACAACAATTGGTTTCTAGTGGTTGATGGCGGAAGCGGTTTGCGGATCATCAGCGTCTATGGGACTCCATTTCCCACAGGAACAGCTGACCAGGATAACTCCTATCTTGGCGAGGCTGCTATCTCCATTGCGTAGGTTCCGGGGCTGTCATCGCAACGTTCCTTTCCACGCAAGAAATCTGGCCAAGACAATAGCCAGGGACAAGCCAGTGAGTACTTTGAATGTACTCGCAAACACTAAGAACACAGGTATAATATAGTCACTGCTAATCATGCTTTAAAATATTCCATGATTACTTATTCAGTCATAAATGAAACTCATGATGCATGCAAGCAGGTTAATCATGTCATATATGAATATGCAATCAGTGAGTAGAAATAGAATGCACCGATCGGGTGTCTGAAGCGACGCCTCGAAAGGATAACAATATAAAGTATGCCTCGGTTGGGCGTCTAAGCGACACCACATAAAGGGCTTATAAGTAGATAAAATATCAAGCATGCCACAGTCGGGCGTCGGTGCGACACCGCATGAAGGGCTTATAAGTAAATAAAATAACAAGCATGCCACAGTCGGGCATCTGTGCGACACCACATAAAGGGCTTATAAGTAAATGAAATGACAAGCATGCCATAGTCGGGCGTCTATGCGACACCACATAAAGGGCTTATATATACACATAATCACGGTGAATATCCAGGAGGTAGAACCGTCCCAGATATACCCAATAATTCAAATAACAGAAATGGTTAGTCCATAATAATAATAATCATAATCATAATACATCACAACTCATGATTAATATTCTGGTTTAATAGTTTCTCCTCCGAAGGCCGACACTAAGACCGACGCTTGACCCATCCCAGACTGTAGTCCTTAACCATGGACACGGCTATTCGAATAGGTTCAATATCTCTGCAGAGGGTGTACTCTTTACCCACGAGTAACGGAATTCTTTATTCCATCGGAACTAATTCTGTCTACAGTCGTTTATTCGAAAACACGCCTGACTTGCACACACCAGCTTAACCTTACACGCGTCTGGAATCACCCAGACACATGTTAAGCAAAACTCTAAGTGGGGAGGCTACAACCTCGCGTAGCATGGGATCAAATTTTTATCGCGCGCTCTAAGGGGTGGCCTCCCCTCTCGGTCCCAACCGGAAACACCCATGCCCCCGGACCAGGTGGCGTGCCTACCAGCTAGAACCGGTATCTTCCACCATAGCCTCTCTGTACGGTGTGTGCTAGGACAGGGGTTGACAACTTACTGAACCGTACCCTACCTACGGCAGGGGCAAGTGGCAACACGAAACAAGTATGGGGGTTACTAGAACAAGACTGGATCTACGGCCGACTCAGGAGGCTTAAGTATTTCCTGCATGGTTAGCTCAAGAATTATATTTCACAGCCATCAGACACAACCACCACTTATCATACCTCCCCCTGCCCTACCGGTCATAACCGTCTCGACGAGGGACAAGCTCGTGTCTACACAAGACAGAGACTTTCCCGGGTCCTTCCCGGTAGGCATGAGAGGCATATGAGGGTGATTGCTATCACAAGTATGCCCATTTCCAACAGCAAGAATTTTCATTTATGCACTCAAGGTGTATGATCATATCGCCATATAAAAATAACCAACGCTTCATGTCGAGGTGGTGTTATAACCGTATCGAACAACCCACAAAACATTGTGCCAGGGTTCAGAATGCTTGCCTTCAAGGTGTGGAGAGGTGAGGTGCACTCCAATATTTTTTTGAAAGCTCTCTTCTCTCTCTCCAAAATCCTATTTCGAAAATAGGCAAATAACACATACTTTAAAAACAGTACAAAAAGTTGTCCTAATTATTTTTGAAATAAATCTTAAAATAAACTAGGTGAAATTTGAGAGAGGTAGGAAAAAGAATCAATTCATTTGGACTTATATTTAAAAAGTTATAGCCAGTCAAAGTTTTGGTCAAATTCTGTTTTTAAAATAAAACAGAAAAGAAAACATTTCAGAGAAGAATGCGCTTCCGGGGCAGAGGAGACGTACTTATGGGGTTTACGCCTTCACTTAAAACACATGGAGGTGGGGCTGGGTCACTGACAGTGGGTCCACGGGGCCCACTGGTCAGGTTTGACCAGTCGCCCCGCCTTCGTCCTCCTCTAGCCGAACAGAGGTGAGGGCTCCGGTGATCAACGCCGGCGAACGGCGGCTCCTCGAGGGCATTCGAGGCCAGGGATGGATCCGCCACTCCCAGGCGGTCCTCCCGGTGGTCGACTGGCCGGTGGGGACGGGGGGAATGTTGGCGGCGAGCTGCGCGGCGGAGGGAGCTTCGGGCATGATTGGGGGATTTGTCTCCGGTGGCTCCTGAACAAAATTGAGCTTGGGGGTGGACTCACGTGATGAAGAGAGGGCCTCTGGTGAAGAGAGTGGAGAGGCGGAGGCCCTGGTAGCGCCGGAGTGAACGAGGCAGTGGCGGCGGCCGTGGTTGCCAGAGAAGAAGAAGACGACCCCTCTGGTCTTTCTACTGCTATGGCCGGATCGGTGAGGGAGTGTGGGAGGTTGCTTGAGGGTTTGGTGAGCTCGGGGGGTCCTTATATAGAGATCGGGGGCAGTTCCGACAATGGCCGAGGATAAGAACGCCGGCGACCGCCGTAGTGTGCTGCAGGGCGACGTGGCGGCGACGAGGGCTTGTGGACAAGGCTGCGGATGATCTTGAGCTGTTCAAGGGGGCAGCTGGCGAACGCTGGTCGCTTGGGCGGCGCCGTCCACGGCAGAGGCTGCTGTGGCCGCCCACTAGCCGTCGTTACCGACCTGACGGCGGCGCTGTTGGGCGCCAGGGGGGCTTGGCTGGTTCCTGCGAGCGGATGAGGTCGGGGGTGCGGCTCTGCAGGTGAGCAAGGGCCGGGGCACGACGCGGCGACCCGAGCGCACGCACGTGCAAAACGCGTGCTCTGGGCGCGCTTAGAGCACGCACGGGACGTGCTCGACAATATGCCAAGGCATGCTAGGGGCCTCCAAACCACAAGGGAGTTAGCAGGGTGAGGCAATAGGCTAGGTCAAGTCCATGGGACAAGCTGGTTTGGTCAGGGGATCAAGTTCACAATGTAAACTTGAAATCATGCCAAATCTGGTTGTGCACACAAGGTGTTTGACAAAATGCCAAAGGCATCTAGGCAATTCTTGGGGTAGCCAAATTCTCCAGATCAGGGTCTCTTTAGTTGAAAGAGAGGGTGGTGAGGTTAGTTTAACAAAATCAGAAACTTGTTAGTGCAAGTTTTGCAAAACATGAGTTTTGGACAGAAAGAAAAAGGCATGGTTTCATGATCCAGAAATCTTCCAATGGGTCCCTTCTTCTGGACTTAAGGGTTTTGCAAGGTGGGCTATAAGCAGGAGAAAACTCAAGGGTACTAGAGCAAATTAAATTAGGGTTGCTGTAGAAAAAGCCAAACTGGACCAGAAAGCAAAAGAGGTTGATTCACTCAAATTTTTCAAAGAACACCACTGGGTTTTTGCATAAAGTTGAATTACATACCACTACTAATATCCCACAATTTTGGTGTAAGCTAGAAAGAAATATTTAAATGGGTTGTAGTGCAAAATTGCCCACTGGACCAGATTTGAAAACTTGGAGTAGAGCTCAAAATATTAAGTGAATGAATTATATTTTTCCATAAAAGTAATTCAAAAACATCACATGACATCTCCAATCTTTGGTTGGAATTTTAGATAAATATATCAAGAGGTTGCAGTGCAAATTTGGTCCTGAAACTAAAAAAACATTTCAAGGAATAAATCTCAGGGAGAATTAGTTATGCAATTAAATCCACTTTTAAGAGAAATGTTTTTCTCGAGGGAGAAAACAAGTCCAGTAATATATTTGGAAACTTTCACTTGGGATAAACCTCCATAAAAATCCAAGAAAGGATGGTACTGAAATCAAAGAAAACCCAGAAAAAATGAAAAGTTTAATTTTCCTGGCAAAATTTTAATTAGTAAAACAAGGTTAAAATTTTGGGGTGTCACAACACTACCCCCCTTAAGAAAAATCTCGTCCTCGAGATTTGTTAAAAGCTGTTTTAAGAAAATATATGCAATAAAATGTGGCTACAGTGAGAGGGCAATAAGTGGTGTAAAACCACAGTGTGGAACACTGGCGCTGCGTGGAAAAATCTATGGTTAGGGGGAAACGAGATATTTTTACGTTGGATACAGTAAATTTAGAATAAATCCTAAATTTAAAATACGCTGGTCGTACCCGAGAGCACAGTGCTCCCCCTGGCGGACAGGTGGACTCGGGGTCTACTGTCAGTCTCTTCTTCTTCCTTTGGTTCTCTCTTCTTCCTCTCTCCCGCGCGCTTTCCCGCGCTTTCTCCACCGGCGACATTTAGCGCGTAGGGCATCTAGGCCGTACCCGCAGTAGTGCACGGCGTGCTAGCTGCCGGTGCAGCATGCAATCACCTCGCGGGCCAGCGTGCTGTCGGAACTGCTCGCGGATTCGCCTCCGAACACCGGCGATCCGGGGACGAGCGGCTCTGGTGGACTTCGCCCACCGTACACCGAGCTCGAGCTATAAAACGGCCGAGGTGCTTCTCTCTTCTTCCTCACACCTGGACTCGCTTCTCCTTCTCCATCTTCCTCCTCCATTTCCGTTTACAGAAGCTCGGTTGAGGCTCTAATGGCGGAGGCGATGCCGGACTGGTACGTGATCCTGGTGTGTGGAGGGCTAGCGGCATTGCTGGGACTCTCCGTGCTCCTGTGTGCGATGATCCTCGATGATCGTCGTGATGCTGTCGCTCGAGTGTTGGCTCTCCGCGGTGGCGGTGGTCACGAGGAGTAGGTGTGGTGTCGGGTGCTAACTGTCGTCGGTGTGCGCGAGGTAACTTGTACCCGGATGAATATCCACTAATCTCTCCTTCAGAGACTATGGTGGGTTAGGGGGATGATTAGCCAGATGCAACACGGTTACGTGGTGTTGCAAGTAGTGTATGTGTTCGAGTGGTTGCGGTTGTGAGTCGGCTGCCGTGGTGCTGCCTGATTAAAAAATCCATGTCGTGAGGAGATATATGTTGTATCAGCTCAGGGAAAAGAAATCTCACTCCAGGATTTTTCGCGAGAGGAAAATTTTGTAAATCAAGATTTACAACAGCAAAACTACTCATTACAATTGAAACCAAAAATCTATCTCATCGCACAAGATTTAGAATAACACGCATGAGTTACAACACTTAGCTAAATGCGCGAATAAAAGAACATAGCGGTGACGTCTAGAATGAAAACGGCAACTGCACGGGGTCCCGAGAAAATGTCTCTGGTATTGGGGCGCACTCTTCTTCTATCGGGGGAAGTGGATTGATCAGTCGATGAACGCGTCTCTCCTGGCCGGGCCTCAGAGGTCTGCCGATGGCGATCTGAGGATTCAAATCAGCAAGGCTCTGGAGATAACCCATCACCCGATGGGTCAAACGCTCTTGAGCGATGACATACTGGATAAGGTTAACCAGTACTGGGTCTCTCTCAATTCGTCCACCGGGAAAAGATGTCACTTTCCCAGGTGCTGCATGGCTCGGAAAGTAATAATACCCTCGTTCGCTGGCATAGGGTACCGCGAATCGAAGGCGAACAATCGCTTCGTGTGCAGCCGCTTCTATGGCCATCTGCGGAGTTGGCATAGATTTCCCCAGGAAGGAGACTTCCGTTGGGTCTTGATTTGAGTCTACGGGAGGGATGTGCACTACTGATATTTCGAGGCGGATGAGGTGATCCTCGACTTGAGCAACTCGTACTGGGGTGGCTGGGTAGAACCCATGGTACTGCAGGTAAAGTCCCACAATATTTTAACAAAGCTACCTGGGGTTGCATCTGGGGTTCTCAGATAAATGCTAGGGCTCGGCATGGCAAGAAATGGTTGTGAGGGTTGCGCACAAGATGAGGGGTACTCGGCAAGGTCACAAGGTGGTTATTTATATAGCCTCCAGGCTGGGTTATTCACCACGGTGAGGGGCAACTGTTTTGTCGGTTCTGCTCTCATGGGGGTCGGGGTCAAAGCCAAAGATACACACATCTCCCAAAAGTGACGTGTTACTGTGGGTGCCGTCGGGGTCGGTTTTGGTAGCTACGCCCAGAATTAAAATGCAGCCGTACACCAACGCACTCATGCATGGCCACTATTCAAAATAGGGATGCACAAGCAGGTAGCATTCCAATATGGCGATACATGATCACATAATTACAGGGCATGGGGGTATACTAAGACTTGGTACTACTCGAGTGGCTTAGTCCACCTCGTTTATATCTAAGCGGGCGTGCCTTGCGGATGTCGAGGCTTCTCCATTGGCCTCACCGTCGGGATTGGCTGGAGGGGGTTGAGGAACTGCAGGGTCGGGGTAGCGATGATGACCATCGCGGGGATTGTTGGCCACAATCCCATTGGAGTGTGTTCCCAAAAGGCGACGAAGCACTTCTGGGGTCATCAAGGCACCTTGGTTGATGGCTGGGGCTGACCTCAGGGTCTCGATCGGTTGTCCGAACAGCACGACTGGGTTGTCGGCGTCGGGCTCATCTTCTCTTCTTGCTGGGGATCGGCCGATCAGTTCTCCACGAGTTGCGATCAGATCAAGGGTGATTTGATCGAACAGTCCCTCTAGTGCACTTACATAGCGCACCAGATGCAATAATGCAGGGTCCGTCTCGTGATCTCCGTTGGCAACTTGTGGTGGTCTACCATACCCATCACGGCTGGGGTACTAGTAAAAGGAGCGACAGTTAACTCTGGGCGACAAGTGCCGGAGTTGAACTATAGCTTCTCGGGCAGTTAGTTGGATGGCTTGTGGCTCAAAGGAAGTTGTCCTTCCGGTGAACCTATAGGGGCGTTCTGGCGATAGACCCCTACCATAGACGTGCATAGTGGCCCAAAATTCACGGCTCTCACCGCTCATGGACCCTTGGTACACAACATACTCTGGGGGCTCTTCTAATGCAAAGGCACGGCGGGTCAGGTTTGCTAGCACGGTTACGAAACCTCCAAGGTTGGTTGTTGTGGTCTCATTGTGAACAATGGGGCCAGGCATTCTAGCTCGGTTTGGCGTAGAGGTTGTGTTGTGCTGAGGCGAGCGTGCCCTCTTTATAGAAAAAGGGGGACGGAGTCTTCCTTCGCACGCTTGCGAAAAAGACTATTTAGGGGCCGGTTACTGGCGTGTGACTGATAGGTTAGGCTGATAGGTTGGGCACCGACTGCCAAAAGGTGACGGGTCACTGTGAGGCTATCTTACACGAGAAGCTTGGCCGGGGTTTGGTTAAGATCTGGTGGGTTGGTTTATCTAGGTTTTTCGACTTGGCTAAGATAGGATTAGCCAATGGTCAGCCTGGCTCTAATACCAAGTCTGTCAGGACCGGTTTTTCGGGATATTAATTTCCCAAAAGCGGCCCTTGTGCTCACCAGCCCCAGGATTACTGTTAGCTGATGAGATACCAACTTGTTACAGAAACTCCAAGCAAACTACAAAATATGTAGTACAAGACCATTCTGGCCTATGGGTACAACAATTGGTTTCTAGTGGTTGATGGCGGAAGCGGTTTGCGGATAATCAGCGTCTATGGGACTCCATTTCCCACAGGAACAGCTGACCAGGATAACTCCTATCTTCGCGAGGCTGCTATCTCCATTACGTAGGTTCCGGGGCTGTCATCGCAACGTTCCTTTCCACGCAAGAAATCTGGCCAAGACAATAGCCAGGGACAAGCCAGTGAGTACTTTGAATGTACTCGCAAACATTAAGAACACAGGTATAATATAGTCACTGCTAATCATGCTTTAAAATATTCCATGATTACTTCGTCAGTCATAAATGAAACTCATGATGCATGCAAGCAGGTTAATCATGTCATATATGAATATGCAATCAGTGAGTAGAAATAGAATGCACCGATCGGGTGTCTGAAGCGACGCCTCAAAAGGATAACAATATAAAGTATGCCTCAGTCGGGCGTCTAAGCAACACCACATAAAGGGCTTATAAGTAGATAAAATATCAAGCATGCCACAGTCGGGCGTCTGTGCGACACCGCATAAAGGGCTTATAAGTAAATAAAATAACAAGCATGCCACAGTCGGGCATCTGTGCGACACCACATAAAGGGCTTATAAGTAAATGAAATGACAAGCATGCCACAGTCGGGCGTCTATGCGACACCACATAAAGGGCTTATATATACACATAATCACGGTGAATATCCAGGAGGTAGAACCGTCCCAGAGATACCCAATAATTCAAATAACATAAATGGTTAGTACATAATAATAATAATAATCATAATCATCATACATCACAAGTCATGATCAATATTCTGGTTTAATAGTTTCTCCTCCGAAGGCCGACACTAAGACCGACGCTTGACCCATCCCAGACTGTAGTCCTTAACCATGGACACGGCTATTCGAATGGGTTCAATATCTCTGAAGAGGGTGTACTCTTTACCCACGAGTAACGGATTTCTTTAGTCCATCGGAACTAATTCCGTCTATAGTCTTTTAGTCGAAAACACGCCTGACTTGCACACACCAGCTTAACCTTACACGCGTCTGGAATCACCCAGACACATGTTAAGCAAAACTCTAAGTGGGGAGGCTACAACCTCGCGTAGCATGGGATCAAATTTTTATCGCGCGCTCTAAGGGGTGGCCTCCCCTCTCCGTCCCAACCGGAAACACCCATGCCCCCGGACCAGGTGGCATGCCTACCAGCTACAACCGGTATCTTCCACCATGGCCTCTCTGTACGGTGTGTGCTAGGACAGGGGTTGACAACTTACTGAACTGTACCCTACCTACGGCAGGGGCAAGTGCCAGCACGAAACAAGTATGGGGGTTACTGGAACAAGACTGGATCTACGGCCGACTCAGGAGGCTTAAGTATTTCCTGCATGGTTAGCTCAAGAATTATATTTCACAGCCATCAGACACAACCACCACTTATCATACCTCCCCCTGCCCTACCGGTCATAACCGTCTCGACGAGGGACAAGCTCGTGTCTACACAAGATAGAGACTTTCCCGGGTCCTTCCCGGTAGGCATGAGAGGCATATGAGGGTGATTGCTATCACAAGTATGCCCATTTCCAACAGCAAGAATTTTCATTTATGCACTCAAGGTGTATGATCATATCGCCATATAAAAATAACCAACGCTTCATGTCAAGGTGGTGTTATAACCGTATCGAACAACCCACAAAACATTATACCAGGGTTCAGAATGCTTTCCTTCAAGGTGTGGAGAGGTGAGGTGCACTCCAATATTTTTTTGAAAGCTCTCTTCTCTCTCTCCAAAATCCTATTTCGAAAATAGGCAAATAACACATACTTTAAAAACAGTACAAAAAGTTGTCCTAATTATTTCTGAAATAAATCCTAAAATAAACTAGGTGAAATTTGAGAGAGGTAGGAAAAAGAATCAATTCATTTGGACTTATATTTAAAAAGTTATAGCCAGTCAAAGTTTTGGTCAAATTCTGTTTTTAAAATAAAACAAAAAAGAAAACGTTTTAGATAAGAATACGCTTCCGAGGCAGAGGAGACATACTTATGGGGTTTACGCCTTCACTTAAAACACGTGGAGGCGGGGCTGGGTCATTGACAGTGGGTCCACTGGTCAGGTTTGACCAGTCGCCCCGCCTTCGTCCTCCTTTGGACGAACAGAGGTGAGGGCTCCGGCGATCAACGCCGGCGAACGACGGCTCCTCGAGGGCATTCGAGGCCAGGGATGGATCCGCCACTCCCAGGCGGTCCTCCCGGTGGTCGACTGGCCGGTGGGGACAGGGGGAATCATCGGCGGCGAGCTCCGCGGCGGAGGGAGCTTCGGGCATGATTGGGGGATTTGTCTCCGGTGGTCCCGATCAAAATTGAGCTTGGGGTGGACTCACGTGATGAAGAGAGGGCCTCTGGTGAAGAGAGTGGAGAGGGGGAGGCCCTGGTGGCGCCGGAGTGAACGAGGCAGTGGCGGCGGCCGTGGTTGCCAGAGAAGAAGAAGACGACCCCTCTGGTCTTTCTACTGCTACGACCGGATCGGTGAGGGAGTGTGGGAGGTTGCTTGAGGGTTTGGTGAGCTCGGGGGGTCCTTATATAGCGATCGTGGGCGGTTCCGACGATGGCCGAGGATAAGAACACCGGCGAACGCCATACTATGCTGCAGGGCGACGTGGCGGCGACGAGGGCTTGCGGACAAGGCTGCGGATGAGCTTGAGCTGTTCAAGGGGGCAGCTGGCGAGCGCTGGTGGCTCGGGCAGCGCCGTCCACGGCAGAGGCTGCTGTGGCCGCCCGCTAGCCGCTGTTGCCGACCTGACGGCGACGCTGTTGGCCGCCAGGGGGGCTTGGCTGGTTCCTGCGAGCGGATGAGGTCGGGGGTGCGGCTCTGCATGTGAACAAGAGCCGGGGCAGGACGCGGCGACCCGAGCGCACGCACGTGCAAAATGTGCGCTCTGGGCACGCTCAGAGCACGCACGGGACGTGCTCTACAATATGCCAAGGCATGCTAGGGGCCTCCAAACCACAAGGAGTTAGTAGGGTGAGGTAATAGGCTAGGTCAAGTCCATGGGACAAGCTGGTTTGGTCAGGGGATCAAGTTCACAATGTAAACTTGAAATCATGCCAAATCTGGTTGTGCACACACGGTGTTTGACAAAATGCCAAAGGCATCTAGGCAATTCTTGGGGTGGCCAAATTCTCCAGATCAGGGTCTCTTTAGTTGAAAGAGAGGGTGGTGAGGTTAGTTTGACAAAATCAGAAACTTGTTAGTGCAAGTTTTGGACAAAAAGAAAAAGGCATGGTTTCATGATCCAGAAATCTTCCAATGGGTCCCTTCTTCTGGACTTAAGGGTTTTCCAAGGTGGGCTATAAGCAGGAGAAAACTCAAGGGTACTAGAGCAAATTAAATTAGGGTTGCTATAGAAAAAGCCAAACTGGACCAGAAAGCAAAAGAGGTTGATTCACTCAAATTTTTCAAAGAACACCACTGGGTTTTGCATAAAGTTGAATTACATACCACTACTAATATCCCACAATTTTGGTGGAAGCTAGAAAGAAATATTTAAATGGGTTGTAGTGCAAAATTGCCCACTGGACCAGATTTGAAAACTTGGAGTAGAGCTCAAAATATTAGGTGAATGAATTGTATTTTTCCATAAAAGTAATTCAAAAACATCACATGACATCTCCAATCTTTGGTTGGAATTTTAGATAAATATATTAAGAGGTTGCAGTGCAAATTTGGTCCTGATACTAAAAAAACTTTCACTTGGGATAAAACTCCATAAAAATCCAAGAAAGGATGGTACTGAAATCAAAGAAAACCCAGAAAAAATGAAAAGTTTAATTTTCCTGGCAAAATTTTAATTAGTAAAACAAGGTTAAAATTTTGGGGTGTCACACTCGGCCTCTCACGGCCTCAGCGGAGGCAGCGGCACGGTCGCCGCTCACGGGCTCCAGCAGGCTGTCGAAGTCGATGTTGGGGTCGCGCAGGTAGACATGGCTGAGGACACGCGTCAGCGCCGCAGAAGACAGGGCACGCGCCTCGGCCTCGACCGTGGGGCCAAGGCCGTCTGCGACATCCTCAAGCGCATCAACCACGAAGGGGAGCAGCTTGGTGGGGCCGTCCTTCACACCAGCCAACGGCTCCTCCAGGCCGCTCTCATACAGCGTCTTCAGTATGCCACGGGGCTTCTTCTCCAGCTTCGCGAAGGCCAACCAGTCCTCCATCAGGACCTTCACCTTGGCGTCTAGCTCGGTCCTCTCCGCCTTCAGCGACCGCTCCAGCATCTCCAGTCGGCTATGGCGGTCATCGAGCTTGGCATCCCGGTCCTTGGCGGCGGCCTCCCTAGCCTTCATCTCCTTCTCCTTCTCCTAGCGGCTGTGCACCTCCTTGGAGAGCTCGTCGCACAGGCCTTGCAGCTCACCCTCAAGCGTCTTACACCGGCCCTAGGCAGTTGCAGTGTTGCCCAGGCCAGCGTCGCGAGCGGGCTTGGCTTGGTTAGCGGCCCGCTTCTCCTCGTCGGAGGACGACACGGCCTGGCTCAGCACCGCTCGGACGGAAGCAGCAGAACGGGCCCGCCCAGAGGCCAACTCCAGGCGCCCGGCCACCAGACGAGGGTTCGCGCTCAGGAGATCCTCCCGCAGTTGGCTCAGCTCATTGGCAACCTGGTCCAGGACAGCGGCAGAGGGAGCAGAAGAGACGAGAACCTGTGGAGCAGGCAGAGAAGATGGAAGCATGACCACGGCTTGGCAGGAAGGGACCTAATGAGCCTTGGCCGCCACGGCCGCAGCGTCGGGCACAGTCGACTCCAGGTCCAGCGGGGCCAGGGGGCTGACTCCTCGTCGGGGTGCCCCAGTTGGCCTCGCGAGGGCGGTAGGGTCAGAGAGGCGCGGGCCTCGTCGTCCTCTCCCCCAACAGCTGAAGGCGTCACCCCGGCAGACGGATTCGCCCCAAGCGGGGCTGCAGAATACTCTTTCAACCTCTTGGCAATAGGTGCCGGCCTGGTAAAAGAGCGCAAATGTCAAGCCTCAGCGGCAGAAA
Source organism: Triticum urartu (assembly GCF_003073215.2). Taxonomy (NCBI): domain Eukaryota; kingdom Viridiplantae; phylum Streptophyta; class Magnoliopsida; order Poales; family Poaceae; genus Triticum; species Triticum urartu. Next base: position 59,056,283 of record NC_053027.1, read on the forward strand.
CCAAGCAGAGCATGAATCAAGCACTTACTGGACGTCGTCCGTGGGCTCAAGCAACCTCCGGCCAAACTTGAAGCCTGCGAGCCTGCAGCGGGGGTCAGCCTTGGGGGGCCCGGAAGTAGAAGCCGCATCAGGAGGGATGGAGCTGGCCTTGGACCCCCCCAGTGACCAGAGCGGACCCTGGGAGAACCAGGCTCGACCTGCCCTTCCTCGTGACCGAGGAAGAGGCCTCCCTTCCTCGCCTGGCGCTGGCCTCGTCGTCATCCGGCATGGAGCGGAGGGCCTGGGACCTGCGCCGAGGGAAGGACTCCCCCCAATCCTTGCCAGTCTCCTCCGAGTCGGACGCTTCCTCCTCCGCCTCTTCTTCCCCCTTTTCCCCGCTGGAGCTGCCGGAGGACAAGTTCACCGTTGCCAGGATCGCCAGATCTTCGGGAGCTGCCGCGGGCACCAGCCCCTCACCGTTGAAGGTGGGCATGGCGTTCACTACCTGCTCCCAGTCATCACGAAGGAACAGGGGGACGGGGGCGCCCACCGGGCTCGTCACGTCTCCCCCAACCAAGGAATGGAGGGCTGCAGTTAGATCCTCGTCGGTCAGGGCCTCGGAGCTCAGGCGCAGGGCGGCATCTGCTCCTCCATGCCTCCACAGTGGGAGCGTGTGCTCCTGGAGCGGAGCCACCCGGTGCTCCAAGAACTCCCTCAGGAGCGTGGCCCCGGTCAGCTTCGCTGCCCCCAAGTTGCTTGGCCTCAGGTTCGCGTTCATCCTCCTCAACACCGCCTTCGCGCGAGGGTCGACGAGCTCCGCGCGGGACCATGCGTCAACGGACTTAGGTTGCCCCGTGGGCAATACCAGACGAGAGTGGAGGCGCCCGACATCCATCATGACCCACTTGCTCCGGTAGCCGGTCCTCTTCTCAGGATTCGAGATGGCGTTGGAGCTGGAATATGCAATGAAGCTCGCACATACGGAGACCTGAGCGCCAGAAACCCGGAGGGAGAAAAAGTGGCATACCAAGGCCACCAAGGGCTTCACACCAACATGAGCCTCGCAATAATAGGCGAAAATCGCAAGGAGAAGGACAGAGTTGGGGTGGAGATGCAGGGCCTGCAAGTTGTATTGGCGGAGAACGGCAAGGAAGAAATCAGAGAAAGGAGGCACCAGACCGGCGACAATGGCGCTCAGGAAGAACGGGTAGAAGGTGCTCCCCTTGCCCTCTGGCTGGTCAGAGTCGACCTTGAGCAAGGTCGCCCCCTCGCTGCCCTGCGCCACTGTCATCAGGCGTGCGAGGGCGAGATTCTTCTCCGAAAAATGCAGGGAATCCAGGGCCGGCGAGTACCAAGCATCAGCTGGGAACTTGCGAGTCGCCATGGCATGCCGGATGCGCAGGATTGAGACGGATCTAGAGGATTTCGGGAGCAAGAGGGAGGAAAGCGAGAAAGGGTATCTAGGGCAAGACGGACGAGAGCAGGGCAGGTAAGCCTGGCCCGGGCACCCCATTTTTGTCAGTCGTGCAGTTGCCAAGGCATCGTGGGAAGTGCAAACGCCCACGTCCAATCAACCGCCACGCGGCGCCCGAGGCTGCAGGCTGTTAGGGCCCACGACGCTTCGCGCTTGCCCCTTCGCTTCTCTACTAGGCCAAGCCCGCGCGCGCCTTGGGCCCGGGGGCTACTGTCGGCGTTCTGGGAACGGGGGTCCCCAGACTTGCCTGCCTGCAGCCTACGGCGTGGCTCAGGTGGGGGCCCAGCGCAGCCCATCTTCATCAGCCCAAGCTCAAGACCCTCGCGAGGGGCCAAGCCTCGCGGGGCGGATGATAGGAAGCTTCCTCAGAGGCAGCCTCATCAGGCAGGCTCGCGAGGAGGCGGAGAGATCAAGGCAGGTGTACCTCGCGAGGATCCCATGACGCAAGCCATGACGATCAAGGCCAGGTGAGCGCCAGGCGGGCGCCGGCCTGCGCACGGTCCTTGTTTCCCCTTTGGTGCAAAGGGGGCAAGCACAGGCCAAGGCATCAAGCAAAGGTTGCCATTCCGGTGCAACGAGACCAAGACCAGCAGAGCGGCAGGATGGAGGTCACCGTGGAGCCCAGGACGGCGTCATCACCAGTGCTTTTGGTAGCCGAAGACCACCTTTGGTCAGGATAACTTGTACTAGATGTTCCCCTTCAAAATGGCCAATTGTTGGCGCCCTTCCCGCTCATTATTTGGGGAGAGGCCCAGGGCCTCTATAAATAGAGCTAGCCACCACAGAGTAGAAGGACGGCTGGAAATCTGGTAGAACCCTAGCAGAGAGAAAGAGAGAGGCGACTGAACTCACCCTAGCAGTTCATCGCACCAGCTCAAGAACACCTCTCGTGAGGCTGTTCTTCCTTTGTACTGATCCTCATCAGCCCCTGAGGCAATCCACCATACCACACACTGGAGTAGGGTATTACACCACAACGGTGGCCCGAACCAGTATAAACCTCGTGTCTCCTGTGTTGTTCATCATTTTCATCTTAGTTCGCACGAGAGGATCATGCGTAGATCGGTAGGGGAGAGATCTCCGCGCGCACCCCAGTGTTTGAACCTCAAGGGTCTGCCGGAACCCGAAATCCGACAGTCCTCGGGTAAATTTCTAGGTCCCATGCCAGAAATGGGAATGAAATTCAAACGTTTGGGCATCATGGCTCGGCTGGAAATATTGAGAAACCTGGTTTTTTAATTCCTGTAAATCCGAAACACACATCTTGACTTAGATTTAAGAGATTTAGGAGAGAAAAAAGAAAATCTGAAAAGAAAATGTTGCACAGATCTTGATGTAAGATCCGACGGACCTATATAGAATCTACTACGACTTATAGCAAGACTGATGAATATATATAAGGACGACAAGAGTGGATAATAATTGTCTTACATAATTCGGAAGATAATTAAAAAAGCCACAAGAGGCTACACCTGAAATACAGAAGTGCAAAAGAAGAAGGAAGACGCATACAACGATCTGCCTTGCTGATCTCTACTTTCTTTATGCGCTGCAGGTCACGGAGACTAGTTCTCGCGGCAGGTGATGATCTCTTTCATCAGTTTCATGTCATTAATACGCTGCTTGGTAGCATCCATGGATTCCTCCACTAGCCTGTTGCGCTCAATGCGGAGCATGGCATTCTCCTCCATAAGTTTCTTGATGATGACGCCCGTCCTCTGCAACAAGGCAGCGGTCTCCTCCTCCTGCTTCCCCCTTCCGACGATATTCGCCCTCAGCAGATCGCGCTGTCCCCGAAGCTTCGCATTGCCCTCCCCAAGTTGCCGGATGACGCCGGTAGCCTCGTCCTGCAACCTCGCCCAGCCGGAGATCTAATCCATCTAGCTATGGACCATCGCATGCATGCGCCTGTAAGAGTCCTCGCCTGCCCACGAGAAATTTTCCCAGGCCACCGCGGCGCGGAGGGACATCTCTTCTGCTTCCGTGGTGTGGCCAGACCAGTCTGCTACATCGACGGCGCAGCGGGACCTCCGTGCTACTTCGGCGGCGCGGCGGGACCTCTGTGCTGCTATTGCTACGCGGCTGGACATATCGGCTACTTTCGCGGCGAGGCGGGACATCTCTTGTGCTTCCTCTTCCATGCTCACCTCTCCCTGGTGGAAATCTCTTGACCCAGAACTTACGATGGCCATGGCTTGATTGACTTTATTGTTTTTTGTGGATGAGGAGTTGACGAGGAATGTGCAGTCATCTTAGCATAGTAGTTTTCATAACCGACTACTACTAATACGCTCCAAAGTGGGAAACCATTTAGGTTGTGATCGGTGTGAACAGGTTTGCAATTAAATATAGCGTGGTAGTAGTAGTAATTTGGAATGTCATGAGACGCGCTCAAAATTTATTGACGGTTCTAGTTTCGAAGTGCGGCACTGTTCCCGGATGGCGTAATGTCGGCACGTTTTCTCGGCCGTGGTGTAGCATATGCCATGGTACTAATTCTTTTTCTACTGCTGTGTATGTGCAAAAACTGGCACCGTCGGATACATATCTTACGCTTGGTGTTCGACAGGAATAGCCTCGTGGCGAGCTATAGACTAGTCTTCTTTTCAGACACATTACACCTATCTCTCAGGACTTCTCGCGCGCACCATCACTGCTCCCTAGGTCGATGCCACCCACATACACTTGTACTCTGAGAAGAGGTGCACGCACGCACTTGTCCTCTCTCACACACGCATATGTAGCTACGAATTGTAGTGTTCTCAACCATCTGATTGGCTCTATCATAGGTTTCACGTTGCTCCTTGGCCTTGAGATTGCGAAGTTTAAAACGCGGAGGCTAAGATGGAGGCGCAAGGTTTTGGTTAATGTGCGGGCCGCATGCGGCACCAACACGACACGAGCTTCGTCTGCCTGGTGCGCATGCAGTTGGGTGAGTTGTCCAAGTATAGACACAACCAGACCCTCATTGGTATCTGCGCCTCAACTTTGGATGGTCATAGTGGAGAGTAACATAGACTAGTTAATAGTCTATGTTACTAATACCTTCATAGTCAGTAGTGTCATATAGTATATGCATAATTTGGCGACGAGTGCTCTCTATATGTACCACCTTTTTTCTTTAATTTCATCTTGTTAGTTTTGCTCCATGGCGCAATCCATCGATACTAATACTGTACAAATGTATACATTTTTTAAAAGGCTAGGGGGCGGGGCAGTCTAGCTTGTTCCTTTTCACGAGAGGCGAGGGCCTTTCTGATTTGATGGCTCATTACTGCTGGAAAGCGGGGCCTTGTGATTTGACTGCTCATATAAATGTGCTGACGACCTGAGGAGGAGCAATGAACCGTGCGGTATACTCAAGTTTTCCACTGGAGTAGTACTACGATGGAGGAGCACGAAACACGGCAGCCCAGTGCCATATGGCGATAAAAATGATCTAATTTGCTAGTCATCTCATTGTTAGCATTGTTCTATTCATGCCTCGCAGAGAACATGACACGTGCGGCGAAACACCCGAAGCAAAGAAGATACACAGGAGCAAAAGAAGAAGGAAATTATCACCCCAAATGATCTAATTTGCCGCGGAGTCGTAACTGCTTCTTCATCGCCTCCACGACCTCCATCTCCATGTGCATCTCCTCCGCCATATTCTTCATTATGTCCATGACGCAGGATTTCTCGACGCGAGCCTTCATCATCTATTCCACGGCTGCATTACGTACCTTGAAAGCAGCCGGGTACTCGATGCGGAGCTTCGCCAACTCCTCCTTCTGTTCCATGATGAGGGCATGCATCATCTCCATCGAGGAACTACTACTCTCATGCAGCTTCTTCCAGCCGGCGTTCTTCTCCTTCAGCAGGTCGACCTCGTGCCAGAGCTTCGCCTTGTCCTCCTAAAGTTGCAGGATTTCGCCGGTCGCCTTCTTCTCCGAGGCAATGCTCTTCTTCAGCAGCATCACCAAGCCGGCGGTCAACTCCCCCTACTTATTGAGCTCAGCGGGCATGTCGTCGAGGCTCTCCTTCAGCAACTCCACCAAGCCGTGGATGAACTCCTTCTGCTTATTGAGGTGCTTATTGAGCTGATCGTGCATGCCGTCGAGGGGTAACGACTCCAGCGCCGCCAGCTCGGCATGTTCGCCTCTGCGGCTAGGGCGCTCCTGGGAGCCATCACTAGCCTGTGAGAGATCTTTCGAGGTATCTGCATGGTGGCGAGCCGTCTTTTTTCTGCAGCCTTGGTTCCCGCTCCCTTGTTATGAGTAGTTCTTGACCTAGAGCTCTGCGCACCAGACATGGCAAGGACGGACGAACAAGAAGCACTTATGAGGAGGAAAGTTAGAGTAATTTTCGGTTAGGTAGTTCCCCTTTTATAACCTAAGTACTAGCACTAGTACTAATACCTGCATAGTGGGAACACGTTCAGGTTTGGTATGTACTAGTAGGTGTGAGCAGGCTTGCACTTAATTGTAGCACTAGTACTTCCGAATGTGATGGGAACAAGGTAAAGATAAATTGATGGGTTTTGGTTTAGAGGTCCGAAACGGCTCCCGATGAGTTTAGTGGAACATAAATTTCAAGTAGACTACACTGCTCAGATGCGTAAATATTATGTTACTATCAAAAATTGGCACAAACTATGAAGGAGACCAATGGAAGTACTACTAGCAACCCATGATTTAACTACTCGCATGCGCGCTGTGGAGTAGTCATGTCTTTCTTCCACCCTCACGTCCACTCAATTTGCATGCACTGTATTAATTGACCATCAATGAAGTGAAGGACTTTACACGCATCAAATTATCACATGGGTTGGATCTTGGTACAAAATTGCGTATGCCCGTGTACCCGCGTGTGCGTGCGAGGGAATGAGTGCGTGCATGGCGTGCGTGCACATCTTCGCTTCGTGCATGTACCACCAGTATGGCTCAGGGAGGATGAGTACATTCTTCTGGAACCAGCAGCACGTCACTGTGATCAACCACACAAGGATGTCGCGACAACGCCTCCACATGTGCCACGTGGCTTCATGAACTGTAAGAGAGACACTGTGTAGCATGCCATTGTGTTTTGCACATACTCGAAGTACTAGTAAGGTACACATGCATTGCATGCGTGAGATTTTGCAACCAAATTATGAATAAATACCACACTATAGCATGTAAGCTCTGAGTCATATATGCCTGATGTAGACCTTCATTTAATTCTTATAGTTCATCTCATTCAAAATCAATTAGTTTTTATAAAAAAAACCTAGGGCCTCTTTGATTCATAGGATTTCCAAAACACGGGAATAGGAAGAACATGGGATTAGAGTGGAATGTCATCTTGAATCCTACAGGATTATACGAGTGTTTGATTGTGCATAGGAAAAACGCAGAATTCTTTCAAAGAGGTTTGAGTGGATGGGATGTTTCCTATGAAATCTCGTGCAAATGAATCATATGGAAAAATACCTATGGTTTACAATCCTACGAATCAAACAACCAAGATAGGAAAAATTCCTAAGGATTAGAATCCTCCAAAATTCCTTTGAGAATCCTTTGAATCAAAGAAGCCCTTAATCTATTTTATGATTCATGGAATCGTGTGTTGTAAAGCATAAAGTAAAAACAAATAATGGCAATTCAACTAGAAAAAAAAGTTTGGGTAGTTATGATACAGAAGATTCTAGAACAAAGGAGAACCATTGTTGTTTTGAGATTTGTAAATTATGCTTAAGTTCAACCATGGAGTCTGCTAGATTGTACATGTGGCAAAATCCGGTGGGGGCTAGAATATGGTGCGAGGGGCCGAGTGGAGGGAGACTATGAAAGAGTGCACAACTGCGAGATCAATATTTAGAGAGAAGAGGCGAGAACGTGCGTTGTTGTGTGCAGTGGAGGAGCCATGAAAAATATCCCATGAGCTAGTGGGCCAAGCATTGCTAATCCTTTACGAGGAGGGCCAATTCATCAACTTAAACCATTTTTACCAGCAATTGTCTAATGATCACATTCATATTAGCCTCGATATATAGTGATGTTATGGGGGGCAGGGCCCTTGCTGCCCCCTGTCTTCGCCATTGTGCGCGCGTTTGAGAGATGAAGCGGAAGGCATGGATGATGAGAGGGGGGCGTTGGATATATAATTAATGTGGGTGTATTAGCTATATATGTAATCCTATATAGAGAGGTATAGATTGATCGATGTGGATGTGGGAAGGACGGTGAGACCTCACTAGATATATAGATTGATCGGTTTATGTGGAAAACTTTGAAAGACCTAGATATACACACACACACACACAGAGGAACATCGATCATTGCGCATGCTCGTGAGAGATACAGAATGCCCGATATGATGGAGAGGGGGATGTGTGTGTGTGTGTGTGCCTTCATGGGAGACTGACCTGAAGAAAAAGATTGCATGTGTGCGATGGATAATGCCGACTGGTAGTGTGTGTGCATGCATGCATGAGAGAAAGTTAGTGGTACAATTATAAAGAGAAGATCAATGTGTGGGTGTAAAAGACTTGGTGAGGTCATAATCAATGTAAAGTTGAATTCAAATATTTGAATAAGAGATCATGATGTTTGAAACCCATGCATGCATGAATATAACGGAGGTATGCGCGGTGTGGTTTGGAAACGAGCATGTTGTAATGTATACACATTGAACAAGGTCAGACTGGTTTCAATTTGAGATACCGATGGAGACATCGTTTGGCCACATTGCATCCGTGCATGGACACACTATATATTATTTATCATCTCTATCAGATCTCACTTTCGTAAGTGATCGTGAAGGGATTGACAACCCCTGAGCGCGTTGGTTGCGTTGAGCTATTGTTTTTGTGTAGGTACAAGGGACTCTCGCGTAGCCTCCTACTGGATTGATACCTTGGTTCTCAAAAACTGAGGGAAATACTTATGCTACTTTGCTGCATCATCCTCTCCTCTTCGGGGAAATCCAACGCAGTGCTCAAGAGGTAGCAAGAAGAATTTCTGGCGCCGTTGCCGGGGAGTTTGCGCAAAAGTCAACATACCAAGTACCCATCACAATCCATATCTCCCGCATTACATTATTTGCCATTTGCCTCTTGTTTTCCTCTCCCCCACTTCACCCTTGCCGTTTTATTCTCCCTCTCTCTCTATCCTCCCTCTCTTACTCTATTTGCCTCTTTTTGCCCGCTTGCCTTTTGATTGCTCGTATGTTGGATTGCTTGTTTGTCGCGATGGCTCAAGATAATACTAAATTGTGTGACTTCACCAATACCAACAACAATGATTTTATTAGCACTCCGATTGCTCCTCTTACCAATGCTGAATCTTGTGAAATTAATGCCGCTTTGATGAATCTTGTCATGAAAGATCCGTTTTCCGGCCTTCCTAGTGAAGATGCCGCTACCCATCTTAATAGCTTCGTTGATTTGTGTGACATGCAAAAGAATAAAGATGTGGATAATGATATTGTTAAATTGAAGCTATTTCCTTTTTCGCTTAGAGATCGCGCTAAAGCTTGGTTTTCATCTTTGCCTAAAAATAGTATTGATTCATGGAACAAGTGCAAAGATGCTTTTATCTCTAAGTATTTTCCTCCCACTAAGATCATCTCTCTTATAAACGATATTATGAATTTTAAGCAACTTGATCATGAACATGTTGCACAAGCTTGGGAGAGAATGAAATTAATGATACATAATTGCCCTACTCATGGTTTGAATTTGTGGATGATTATACAAAAAAAATTTGCCGGATTGAATTTTGCTTCTAGAGATCTTTTAGATTCGGCCGCGGGAGGCACTTTTATGGAAATCACTTTAGGAGATGCTACTAAACTCCTAGATAATATTATGGTTAATTATTCTCAATGGCACACTGAAAGATCCACTAATAAAAAAGTGCATGCGATAGAAGAATTTAATGTTTTGAGTGGAAAGATGGATGAACTTATGAAATTATTTGCTACTAAGAGTGTTTCTTCTGATCCTAATGATATGCCTTTGTCTACTTTGATTGAGAATAATAATGAATCTATGGATGTGAATTTTGTTGGCAGGAATAATTTTGGTAACAACGCGTATAGAGGGAATTTTAATCCTAGGCCTCACTACTGGGGAAAACCTTATACACCGAATCTTAGCAGGAGCGCGGTCTAAAAACAGACGCTACTGCTAATTAGCAGCAACGAGCTTTAGAAAAGAGCGCTGCTAATGACTGAGTAGCAGTAGCGCTCTAGGTGAAAGAGCGCTACTACTATAATTGCCACGGTGTTGCCTCCAGGCTAGATATAGTAGTAGCGCCCTTCCCGTGGACGCGCTACTGCTAAAGAACTTAGTAGCAGCGGTTTTGCTCAAAACTCGCTGCTGGTAAGTATGACCGCAACTAATTAAGTTTAGTCCCATACTGCTAAGCGAACAAGGTGTTTACCACCTTAAATACGTTGCTTCTCAACCTATCTCGAGCACTTGGTCTTCATTGAACTATATGTGTATGATTTGTGGTTGCAATATGAATCCTCGCCTGTACCTATACAGGTACAGTGAGGATTCATGTTGACTATTTAGATTATACACAAAAAGATCAATGATGACCAATGTATATTTTTGATGTTTTTACTAAACAAAAGAAATAACTGCTTCCATTAGCAGTAGCGGTTTTTCCCAAAACGCGCTATAGATAAGTTAGCTATAGCGTGTTTTCTGTATGTGCGCTACTGCTAGTTCGAGTTAACCACCCCCCGCATCAAAATTTCGCTAAGTCCTCCTTTCCCCCCCACCGGCCTATTCCCCTACTCCCTGTCGCCGCCGCCCGAGCCCGAGCGCGCCTGCGCCCTCACCGCCGCCGCCGCCGCCCGGCCTCAACCTCACCGCCGCCGCTCTCGACCACATTGTCGCCGCCCTCGACCTCACTGCCGCTGCCCTCGACCGAGCCCGCCGAGCCCGCCGCCCAGGACCGCCGCCCTCCCGATCCCGAGCCCGCCCTTGCCGCCCCTCCGTCGCCGAGCACCTCCCCGCCACCGTCTCTCCCTCATTAAGCCCCCCACCCCTCCCCAACCCCCTCTCTCTTTGCTTAGTTAGTAGATGATTTTAGTAGTAGTAGATGTTAATTTAGGGTTCATAGATAATGATTTTTAGAAGTAGTGGATATTAATTACTGGTAGTGATGGTAAACTAGTTGTATAATTAGCAGTAGTACATGTTAATTAGTAGTAGATGTAGTAGTTAGATGTTAATTAGTAGTAGTAGATGTGCTAGTTTCTTTCTATTTATAGTAAGTTTATATTTAGTAAGAACTAGTTGAATTAATAGAACTAGTTTAGTTTTAGTTGAACTAGTTAAGTTTTAGTTGAACTAGTGTAGTAAGTAAATTAATAACTAGTTGAACTACTTAATTTTTAGAAAGAACTAGTTTTTTTCTTTTTATACTAAGTTTATATTTAGTAAGAACTAGTTGAATTAATAGAACTAGTTGAACATGCCATATTTGGTGTTATTTTTTAGTTTAAGCAATTATTTCATGTTTTGGTTACACCTCCGAGTGGCCTATGTTTTGTCGGAGTGTTGATTAATTTCCGTTCCGGCAAATTTCAGGCGCTCGATATGTCCTTTTTTTAGAAAAGGTCATGCCGGATTTTTCCGTGAATTCTGGCATGACTTGTGCTAGAATATGTGGGAAATATCGAGTGGCCTGGATTTTCTTTGAAAAATAATGATCTAATTTAGGTTTTTTAGTACATATATTTAATTTTACAAGTTTAATCTTTGAATTATGAACGTAGGAAATGTCGTACTCGGACGACGACAGTCTCCCGGGGGAGTGCAGCTGGTGCCACGACGATCGAGGTATGTGCGATAGGTTCGTTGAGCTGGACGAAGATCGGCGCTTCAGCATTAAGCTCGAGGAGACCTTCGATGTTGAAATGTACGCAACAACGACAAGTGTTTTTTTCGTAATTAAGCATGACTTCAACTATTTCAACGTCTAATTTTCATCTTTTACAATTCGACTAGCTTATCCCATGCCATGCAAGACGCTATGTCTTGGAGAGGATGGGTTTTGAAGACCATGAAAATTTTCAAACAAAGAAAATACACCTAAGGACCCATCATGATATCGATTTTGAAGTAAATATGTATAATTCTCAGAGCGTAACCCATTTTGGTTGTCAAAATTGGGAAGCACTTTGCAAAATGTATGGTTTTTATGAGGGTATGATTGTCACCATGGATCTTGGTCATCCTGACATCAAGCAAGACAATATGGACATTTGGGTCCTTGTTGATACACTTCTGATTCTACCGCAATGTGAGTTTCTCAAACATAGTTATTAACTAATTTATATTGTTTATTTCAAAATAGTTGAAAGCTTATTTCCATTGATAGCTTATTTTGAATCTTCAAAGAATGTGCAGAAGATGGTAGACAAAACCCACTACACTGATGGCTCCAAATTAACTTATAAGGAGAAAAATCATCTGATTGCTTATTGTACTTTTTTTGAAAATTACAATACCTATTATTGAACTCCTCCAAATTATGGTGAATACATGCCACTAGTGCACGTGTTGAACCACGATAACTTCTATGGAGATACCCTAGTAAGATATTTTACTATTACAACATCCGTGCATCTTTTGCATACTTCTAAAACTAGTACATCATTGCTAACTATGAAGTTATTACTATGTTTTTCAACAGAAAATCCCGATGGATTGTGTGCCTCATTTGATGTATTACAATGGTCGCGCTGAAGTTCTGAACCTACAGCCAAGTCATCCTACGGATCTCACCTGTGCATATCGAATTTCTGAAACCGGTGAACACATGCTAATCAAAGAGTGGAAAAAATGTTTGGACATTCGTAAGGAGGTTCTTGGAAGCAACATTAAGCGAAAGGCAAGAATTGGAGACAGGATAATCTGTATTCTCCATAATGGAGAGCGAGGGGCTATCTTGTTTTTTGCTATTTTACCTTAGAGAATATAGTAGGTCCTAAGAGAATGTAGTAGGTCCTATGAGGTACAATATGTTTATTATGTGATACAATGTGTTAGAGTTGAAGATGTCAGGAGTACTTTTGATTACGACTAGTGACCAATGATATGATGATGATGATAAGTTGTTAATGATATGATGATGATGATATTTATTATATCCTTGGGAGAAAGAACCGCGGCTTAGTTTCAAGTGGATGTCCGTCCACTTGAAACTAGTCCACACGGTTCTTTCACCCCGTGATGTAATAACTCATGATGATGTAAAAACAATTTGTAAATTCCTGTTGTATGAAAATTTGTGTAAAGGTGTACGAATACAACATGAAATAAAAAAGAAATAAAATACGAAATAATAGTAGCAGCGCGGGCAGAGAGAAGCGCTACTACTAATTACCAGCAACGCTCCTCCTGGAACTCGCTGCTACTAAGTCGATTTACCCGTAGCGTGGGTGGAGGCACGCTACTGCTATTCGTTAGCTGTAGCGCCTTATCAGTAGCGCACCACCCCGCGCTACTGATAGGTCTAAAACCCGCGCTGCTGCTAGCCTTTTCCCTAGTAGTGCCTTATCCTAGTAATCCTTCTAATAATTATGGAAATTCCTACAACAACTCTTATGGAAATTTTAATAAGATGCCCTCTGAATTTGAGAGTAGTGTTAAAGAGTTTATGAATTCACAAAAGAATTTTAATACTTTGCTTGAAGAGAAATTGCTTAAAATTGATGATTTGGCTAGGAATGTTGATAGAATTTCTCTTGAGGTTGATTCTTTAAAGATTAGATCTATTCCTCCTAATCATGATATCAATGAGTCTCTCAAAACCATGAGAATTTCCATTGATGAGTGCAAGGAAAGAACCGCTAGGACGCGTGCTATGAAAGATGCCTTTATTAAAGCGTGTTCTTCCAATTCCTATGAAAATCAAGATGAAGATCTAAAAGTTATTGATGTGTCTCCTATTAAATCTTTGTTTTCCAATATAAATATTGATGAAACTGAATATGATCCACCTTTACCTAGAAGGCATTCTAAAAATTCAGAGTATTTAGATCTTGATGATGAAATTGATAAAAGTGGGATTAAAAGAAATAAAACCCTAGATGATGCTAAACCCACCATATTGGATTTCAAGGAATTTAATTATGAAAATTGCTCTTTAATTGATTGTATTTCCTTGTTGCAATCCGTGCTAAATTCTCCTCATGCTTATAGTCAAAATAAAGCCTTTACCGAACATATCGTTGATGCCTTGATGCAATCTTATGAAGAAAAACTTGAGTTGAAAGTTTCTATCCCTAGAAATCTTTATGATGAGTGGGAACCTACTATTAAAATTAAAATTAAAGATTATTATTTTTATGCTTTGTGTGATTTGGGTGCTAGTGTCTCTACTTTTCCCAAAACTTTGTGTGATTTGCTAGATTTCCGTGATTTTGATGATTGCTCTCTAAACTTGCATCTTGCGGATTCCACTATTAAGAAACCTATGGGAAGAATTAATGATGTTCTTATTGTTGCAAATAGTTATTATGTGCCCGTAGATTTTATCGTTCTTGATATAGATTGCAATCCTTCTTGCCCTATTATTCTCGGTAGACCTTTCCTTAGGACGGTTGGTGCAATTATTGATATGAAGGAAGGGAATATTAGATTTCAATTTCCATTAAAAAAGGGAATGGAACACTTCCCTAGAAAGAAAATAAAATTTCCATATGAATCTATCATGAGAGCCACTTATGGATTGCCTACCAAAGATGGCAATACCTAGATCTATTCTTGCTTGTTATGCCTAGCTAGGGGCGTTAAACGGTAGCGCTTGTTGGGAGGCAACCCAATTTTATTTGTATTCCTTGATTTTTTTTCTCCTGTTTAGTAATTAATAAATTATCTAGCCTCTGTTTTGGTTGTGTTTTTTGTGTTTAATTAGTGTTTGTGCCAAGTAGAACTGTTGGGAAGACTTGGGGAAAGTCTTGTTGAACTTGCTGTAAAAAACACAAACTTTAGCGCTCACGAGAACTGCTGTCATTTTTATTTGGAAAGTGATATTTAGTTAATTATTTTTGCAGATGATTAATAGATAAATTCCTCATGTCCAGCAATTTATTTTAGAATTTTTGGGGTTCCAGATCTTGCACTAGCTACATATTACTACAGACTGTTCTATTTTTGACAGATTCTGTTTTTCGTGTGTTGTTTGCTTATTTTGATGAATCTATGGCTAGTACAATAGTTTATAAACCATAGAGAATTTGGAATACAGTAGGTTTAACACCAATATAAATAAATAATGAGTTCATTACAGTACCTTGAAGTGATCTTTTATTTTCTTTCGCTAACGGAGCTCACGAGATTTTCTACTTTAAGTTTTGTGTTGTGAAGTTTTCAAGTTTTGGGTAAAGATTTGATGGATTATGGAACAAGGAGTGGCAAGAGCCTAAGATTGGGGATGCCCATGGCACCCCCAAGATAATATAAGGACACCTAAAAGCCAATGTTTGGGGATGCCCCGGAAGGCATCCCCTCTTTCGTCTACTTCTATCGGTAACTTTACGTGGGGCTATATTTTTATTCACCACATGATATGTGTCTTGCTTGGAGCGTCTTTTATGATTTGATTATTTGCTTGTTAGTCTACCCCAATCATCCTTGCTGTACACACCTTTTGAGAGAGCCATACATGATTTGGAATTTGTTAGAATACTCTATGTGCTTCACTTATATCTTTTGAGCTCTATAGTTTTGCTCTATGTGCTTCACTTATATCTTTTGAGCTTTATAATTTTTCTCTAGTGCTTCACTTATATCTTTTAGAGCACAGTGGTGGATTTGTTTTATAGAAACTATTGATCTCTCATGCTTCACTTAGATTATTTTGAGAGTCTTTAATAGTATGGAAATTTGCTTAATAATAATATGCTTGGTATTCAAGATTTGTAGAACTTTCTTTTGAGTGCGTTGAATACTAAGAAAAGATTGATGCTTGATAATTGTTTTGAGATATGAAGATGGTGATATTAGAGTCATGCTAGTTGAGTAGTTGTGAATTTGAGAAATACTTGTGTTAAAGTTTGTGATTCCCATAGCATGCACGTATGGTGAACCATTATGTGATGAACTCGGAGCATGATTTATTTATTGATTGTCTTCCTTACGAGTGGCGGTCGGGGATGAGCTATGGTCTTTTCCTACCAATCTATCCCCCTAGGAGCATGCGCGTAATATTTTGCTTTGATAACTTCTAGATTTTTGCAATAAGTATATGAGTTCTTTATTACTAATGTTGAGTACATGGATTATACGCACTTTCCTTCCTTCCACCATTGCTAGCATCTCTAATACCGCGCACCATTCGCCGGTATCATACACCCACCATATACCTTCCTCAAAACAGCCTCCATACCTACCTATCATGGCATTTCCATAGCCATTCCGAGATATATTGCCATGCAACTTTCCACCGTTTCGTCTATTATGACACGCTTCATCATTGTCATATTGCTAGCATGATCATGTAGTTGACATCGTATTTGTGGCAAAGCCACCGTTCATAATCCTTTCAAACATGTCACTCTTGATTCATTGCATATCCCAGTACACCGCCGGAGGCATTCATATAGAGTCATATTTTGTTCTAAGTATTGAGTTGTAATTGTTGAGTTGTAAGAAAAATAAAAAGTGTGATGATCATCATTTTTAGAGAATTGTCCCAAGTGAGGAAAGGATGATGGAGACTATGATTCCCCCACAAGTCGAGATGAGACTCCGGACAAAAAATTAAAAAAAGAGGCCATAAAAAAGATAAAAGGCCCAAACAAAAACAAAAAATGAGAGAAAAAGAGAGAAGGGACAATGTTACTATCCTTTTACCACACTTGTGCTTCAAAGTAGCACCATGATCTTCATTATAGAGAGTCTCTTATTTTGTCACTTTCATATACTAGTGGGAATTTTTCATTATAGAACTTGGCTTGTATATTCCAATGATGGGCTTCCTCAAAATGCCCTAGGTCTTCGTGAGCAAGCGAGTTGGATGCACACCCACTTAGTTTCTTTTGATGAGCTTTCATATACTTATAGCTCTAGTGCATCCGTTGCATGCCAATCCCTACTCACTCACATTGATATCTATTGATGGGCATCTCCATAGCTCGTTAATACGCCTAGTTGATGTGATACTATCTTCCCCTCTTTTTGTCTTCTCCACAACCACCATTCTATTCCACATATAGTGCTATATCCATGGCTCATGCTCATTTATTGCGTGAAGATCGAAAAAGTTTTGAAAATGTCAAAAGTATGAAACAATTGCTTGGCTTGTCATCGGGGCTGTGCATGATTTAAATACTTTGTGTGGTGAAGATAGAGCATAGCCAGACTATATGATTTTATAGGGATAGCTTTCTTTAGCCATGTTATTTTGAGAAGACATAATTGCTTTGTTAGTATGCTTGAAGTATTATTATTTTTATGTCAACATGAACTTTTGTCTTGAATCTTTTGGATCTGAATATTCATACCACAATTAAGAAGATTTACATTGAAATTATGCCAAGTAGCACTCCGCATCAAAAATTATGTTTTTATCATTTACCTACTCGAGGACGAGCAGGAATTAAGCTTGGGGATGCCTGATACATCTCTAACGTATCTATAATTTTTTATTGGTCCATGCTATATTATCTACTGTTTTGGACTATATTGGGCTTTATTTTCCACTTTTATATTATTTTTGGTACTAACCTATTAATCGGAGGCCCAGCCCAGAATTGCTGTTTTTTGCCTATTTCAGTGTTTCGGAGAAACATAATATCAAACGGAGTCCAAACGGAATGAAACCTTCCGGAACGTCATTTTCTCATCAGATAAGACCCAGGATACTTGGACCCTCCATCAAGAAAGCCACGAGGCGGTCACGAGGGTGGAGCCCCCCCCCCTAGGGCGCGCCCCTTGCCTCATGGGCCCTTGGAAGCTCCACCGACGTACTCCTTCCTCCTATGTATACCTACGTACCCCCAAACGATCAGATACGGAGCCAAAAACCTAATTTCACTGCCACAACTTTCTGTATCCAGGAGATCCCATCTTGGGGCCTGTTCTGGAGCTCCGCCGGAAGGGGAATCGATCACGGAGGGTTTCTACATCATCATCCAAGCCCCTCCGATGAAGTGTGAGTAGTTTACTTCAGACCTACGGGTCCATAGTTAGTAGCTAGATGTCTTCTTCTCTCTTTTTGGATCTCAATACAATGTTCTCCCCCTCTCTTGTGGAGATCTATTCGATGTAATCTTCTTTTTGCGGTGTGTTTGTTGAGACCGATGAATTGTGGGTTTATGATCAAGTCTATCTATGAATAATATTTGAATCTTCTCTGAATTCTTTTATGTATGATTGGTTATCTTTGCAAGTCTCTTCAAATTATCAGTTTGGTTTGGCCAACTAGATTGGTTGTTCTTGCCATGGGAGAAGTGCTTAGCTTTGGGTTCAATCTTGCGGTGTCCTTTCCCAGTGACAGAAAGGGCAGCAAGGCACGTGTGGTATTGTTGCCATCGAGGATAACAAGATGGGGTTTTTATCATATTGCATGAAACTATCCCTCTACATCATGTCATCTTGCTTAAGGCGTTACTCTATTTTTAACTTAATACTCTAGATGCATGCTGGATAGCGGTCGATGAGTGGAGTAATAGTAGTAGATGCAGAATTGTTTCGGTCTACTTGTCTCGGACGTGATGCCTATATACATGATCATACCTAGATATTCTCATAACTATGCTCAATTCTGTCAATTGTTCAACAGTAATTTGTTCACCCACCGTAGAATACTTATGCTCTTGAGAGAAGCCACTAGTGAAACCTATGGCCCCCGGGTCTCTTTCTCATCATATCAATCTCCATCACTTTATTATTGCTTTGCTTTTACTTTGCCTTTTACTTTTCACTTTGCATCTCTATACCAAAAATACCAAAAATATTATTTATCATCTCTATCAGATCTCACTTTCATAAGTGACCGTGAAGGGATTGACAACCCCTAAGCGTGTTGGTTGCGTTGAGCTATTGTTTTTGTGTAGGTACGAGGGACTCACGCGTAGCCTCCTACTGGATTGATACCTTAGTTCTCAAAAATTGAGGGAAATACTTACGCTACTTTGCTGCATCATCCTCTCCTCTTCGGGGAAATCCAACGCAATGCTCAAGAGGTAGTAGGGCAGCAATCAGTACTATTTGTCTACTATCTGGTTAATCTCGGGTGCCTACTATGAGTTTCATGTTGGGTGCAAACAAACATTAAAGGAGCCATTATCTGTATTTTTTAACTAAAGCTATTATCTACCTGCTATCATTGGTTTTGGGTCTATCCACAGTTTGCTACCATCACTCTGGATTTGTGCATGCACTCCTTACATAATCTCACTATGTTTTATTCCTATGCATGTCAGTTATTGTACACAATGGAACTGAACATGTAGAGCAAAAGAGACGAGCCTTGCGTGGCAATAAAATTTCATGCAGTTGTCGCTCCATGGTGGTCGCAAAGGCAGCCCCATCCACCCATTTCGGATCGTAATCAAGAGGAAGATAACTGTTCTGAGGGGGATTCAGAAGCAGAAGACCACTCCTATTTACCCCATGACATCTTCGCTCTAACTTGGCATGCTGATGTTGGTAATATCATGCATATGGTGCCTTGCATTGCTTACTGTATACATCAAAGATGTCATCTTCTTAGTTTAGACATGCTTTGCGTCAATGCCATCTGTTTAGTTTCTTTATCATATATGTGAATCATGCAATGCCATCTTGTTTAGCCAGGCATCATATATGTGAATTTTGCAATGCCACCCTGGTTAGCCAGTCATCTTATACGTGAATTATATCATGACATCATTTTTTTATTACGTGTTAAATTTGTCAACAGTTTTAGTACATTCAATTACTCTTCCTGTGCATCAGCCATTTGGCACGGTCATGGAAAATGTGGAGTGGAAACAAGTTCTTCATAGCAGACAATGCTATCTGACAAAGCGCATGTCTTGCTGGTTACAGATAGCTCCTTAGAGGAGGATTCAGAGACAGATGACCAGTCTTATTCCCCCCCCCCCTCGAGGTGCATGCTCTAACTTGGCAGGGTTATGTTGCTCATATCGTGCGTATGGCATCTTGCATTGCTATGTCATTTGCTTAGTTTAGACATGCTTTGTGTGAATGCCACCTGTTTAGTGTCTAATTACCATATACGTGAATTTTGCAATGCCATCTTGTTGCAAGACATTATATATGTGAATTATGTAATGCTATCTTGTTGCAAGGCATTAATATGTGAATTATGCAATGCCATGTTGTTTAGCCAAGCGTCATATATGTGAATTATATCATGTCGTCCTTTTTTTGTATTTCTCATTGCTTTTGTTGACAATGTTTGTATATTCAACTGCTCTTCCTGTGCATCAGCCATTTGAATTGGTGATGGAGAAATCTGGAGTGAAAACAAGGTCTTCAGAGCAGACAATGGTACATGCTGAAGCAGATATCTTGCTGGTTATAGATAGCTCTTCAGAGGAGGATTCAGAGGCAGATGACCAGTCCTATTATCCCCCTGAGGTGAATGCTCAAACTTGGCAGGGTTATATTACTCATATCATGCATATGTTGTATTGCAATGCTTAGTTTTTGCATCATATACATGATATTGAATGACATCTCCTTAGTTGACACATCATATATGTGATTGCCCTCTGCTCACTTCCTTATTATATAAATCATACATTTGAATTATATCATGCCATGATGTTTACATAGACAACATGTATCTGAATTATGGCATGCCAACCCATTTTCTAAAGACATAATATAGTTATATCATCTCATCCTGTTCAAATAGTCATCATATTTTGAATTATGTCATTCTATCCGTGAATTATATCATGCCATCATGTCTCCATCGACGGCATGTTTGTGATTTATGGCATGCCAACCACTTTAATAGACACATCATATAGTTATATCATGTCATCCTCTTTACATAGTCATCATATTTTGAAGTATGTCATTCTATCCTGTTTAGTTAGCCATCATACATATGAAATTGTGTCATGCTATCATGTTTACTTAGCCATCATATATGTGAAATTATGTCCCGCTATTCTGTTTGGGTAGAAAACATAAATGTGAATTATTTCATGCCCAGTTTTCTTCCCTACTATCCATTGCACTTGTCTATCTTACAATGTTTGTACATTCAACTACTTTTCTTGTTTATCAGCCATTTCAATTGGAGGGGGTGATGGCAGTATCTGTGGGAGTAAAAACACGGTCTTCAGAAAAGATCATGCTACCTGTCGATGGAGATAGAACCACAGTTGTACTTGCCCAAGAACCAGCCCCACCACACATAACCTAGACTCACACAGATTGTACCCCTACCCAGTTGCATAGAGAACTAGCTACATCCCTTCTAACCCCAACCCCAGCAGATAGTAACCCAGTTCCCGTTGACATAGCACCGTCTCCACCACAGAGAACCCAAACACGACCAGTTAGTAAGGCAACTACAGTGCCCAAAGCACGAGGACCACCACTCCGAACCCCAAGTCAACGTTTAAAGCAGAATAAGAATTGTTCTCAGGTCAGGTTCCGTAGCTATGGTTCATACTACTTTGCTCTTGCATCATTGTATTTACTCATACCAACTAATTTCAAATTTGAAGGATGCAATTGAAACTCCAATGGCACAACAGGTATGTTTTAAACCTGTTTCTTTAACGTGCTTGCTGTTGTAACTTGCTCTATGTTGATTTCAGTTTCAATTGAATAAACAGTTATGTTCTCATGCCATGCACATTACAAGTGTTGTTATTGCAGTGTAGTTTCCCACACTTATATTCTGTCTATGCTGCTTTGTCTTAAATAGATATGATTTGAACTGTATCTATATTGATTTGGCAACATAAACTAGAATGATATAGACCAGAAAGTGACCATACTACATAGATATATATTTGTTTCATGCTGTTACTACTGAACTGGTTTACCAAAATGAGTTTCATATACTACATTGTAAACCTGTGATGTGTTTGTTTGCTTCTCTTTTAGAACGCGGATAAAATATTGGAGAAGAGTACCCCGTTATGCAATGGTAAAGGAAGTAATGCAGATAAGGTTCAAGATAGTGAGACATCCCTGATGGTCTCCAAGAAAGCTGATAAAAACTATATTGAAGACACTGAGACAACCCCAAAGTCATGTCTTGATGTAGTGTTCGAGTTACTGGCTACTACTGCTGGCACCAGGTCTTCGAACTTGCTGCCTGAATCAGTTCGGCTTCTTGAGTCTCAACTTCAAGTTGAAAGACATCGATCAGATGTTATGCGACTGGAAGCCGAAGGACTGAGGAAGTCCCTGCAGAATTCAGATGCATACTTTCTGGTGCAACAGGAAGTGCTGGAGGATTTAAGCGCCAAACAAGAGAAAGTTAATAATCTTTCTAAGGATCTTGCCAGCATTATGGGTACCCAGGATATTGTTTCTTGAGCTCTTCTGAAGTGGTTCCAGTTCGGGACTTGTTTGCTACTGCGTTTATATGCTGCTTTGTTCCCTATATTTGCACTGGTTGCGAACTTTGATGCCTAGTGGATGTAATATGTGTAGTAGCCGTGATAGCCTAGCGTAAGTTGCTTGCTTATTTATTTCCTTATTGTCTTGTTTATTTGTTTTCTTATAGTCAGTGCAGTTCTTTTTCCGCGGTTTGCTAGTGGCCATAATAACATTTTTTTAAACTAGGCCACAATAACCAAGGGCTACATATTTACTGTAGTTAACATGGGCCTCATAAGGGCCGTAGAAACAATGCGCCTTCTAAGGGCCGTAGAAACAATGGGCCTTATACGGGCCGTAGACACAATGGGCCTTCTACTAGCCATATGATCGGTTGGCCAAACATGGGCCAATAACAGACCACATTATGGCCGTAAATGGGCTAGAGTTGAAATCGTCCATTCATGGGCCGACCATAACGAGTCGTTGTTAATCGGCCGTATTTGATGACGTTATGAAAATGGCCCAACATATTAACGGGCCACAAAAGGGGCCGACTGTAACCACGGGCTAAATTTGGCCCACAAGCAGAAAATGACAATAACGGGCCGTAAGTAAACGAATGCTGGAAATGAGCCGAAGAATAAATGGGCCCTGAGAAGGCCGAAAGATAACATGGGCTGGAAACGGCCCAACGGAATAATGGGCCGTTAATGGGTATAAAGAGATACAATGTTCATTACGGGCCAGTTTCACCATGTGCCGTTAATGGGTATAAAGTGATACACTGTTCATTACGGGCCAGTTTTGCCACGGGCCGTTAATGGGCCGAGAGTTACTAAGGGCCTCATATGGGCCGAAAGACATCATGGGACATACATGGGCCGGAAGTTAAAACGGGCTGGAATTATATTGGACGGCCCAAATGACGATACTAGGCCTAATTTGGGTAGGCCGTAAACGGACCTTGGGTTAGCGGGTTGTAAATGGGCTATATGCGAACAGGCTGTTAACAGGCTTGCCGTGGGTCGGCCCGCCACCTTTTGACCAAGTCAAACGAGCCGGCCTTTTCACAGGAATGGGCCTCTGTTGTGCCGTGCCACATGTCGACATATCATAGGCGCTTTGGGTCCAATCAGTGGATGGCATCTGTCCCAACGGTGAGCCGACACGTGTTTCCTCCAGCCAATGATGATTTTACACGTGGAAAATTCCCATTGGTCAGGGCTGCTAACGGGTTATCGGATCCAAAACCGGACCCGGCATTCCGTTATGGTGGATGCCACATGTCAGTCACCCTTGACGAAAGCACTTGTGTGACGCGCGATTTATCGTCATGGAAGTGGACACTTCCGTTATGATAATTTTGGTAATGTCATGGAATACTTCTAGGACAGCACAGGTATGACTATCTTGATTCTGTCATAAAATTGTCATGGATGTACATGCATGACAGAAAATGTGACCTACTGTGACAAACACGTACCATCACGGAAGTGTATTTTTTGTAGTGGTTGTGGTCATACCTTCCTGAGGTCCCGTTGATGTGCTCCCAGCCACCTCGACACGAAGAAGTTTTTTCGGCCACATGATCGGCCAATTTTTGCATTGGCCAAGCTGCGTGGGGGTCTCGTCATCCTATCCATCAGTTTATATCGGACGAGGGAAACCCTCGTAGCCCGCTTTCACACTTGCCACGGAGACCCTTAAGGCGTTATCAGGCATCTACCGGTGGTGAAACAATCGATCCTCAGGCTTAACTATAGTACCCTTCCCCACATCCACCAACCCGCCCTTCCTGTGGTAAAGGAGGGTGCACGGAGTGGAGTCGGCCTACAAATACATATACGTGCGGCATCAGAGATCCAAAAAGAACGGCAATTGAAGATTAATTAATTAGTTGAGTTGATGAAGCTGCGACGCGTATTTAATGTGAGGGCGTCGAGCTCCGCCAATGCCGACGGCCCGACATTCAAGCTAGAGACGAAGCTAGGGCTGCTGTGAGAGCTGGGTGCAGGAGCAGGTGCTGGAGGAGGTGCGGGTGCGGTTTCCATACTAGGTACGGGTATGGGTGCGGTGTTCATTGAGTTGCTCCCAGTGAAGTTGGGCATGGGAAAATCACCTGGTGGCACTTTTGGATTTTGTTGCACCCATGTGACCACAGTTGGAATCAAGCTTGTAAAGGCAGCCACCATATCATCTCTACAGGCAGCGATTATCTAAGCTTTGGTCTCAGCTTTTGCTTTCTCCATCGCCTGCGCCACCTTCTCGTTGATAGTCACTTGACTGAACTTCTTTCTCTGTCTTTTGGCCTCGGGGTCCTCGTTATAATAGTACTTCCATGCGGCGCCATCCCCGGCGCCGTGCACACGTCCATATTGCGGCTGCTGGCCGGGCGGGTGTCCCATCATTATATTCATGGCCCGGTTGAAAAGAGTGTCCCACTTGTACTTCGCTGGCGACTGAGTCGACGAGTCGCTTTCGGCCGCAAGCTTGTGTTGCTCTCTCTGCAAAATGGACCGTGAATCATTTACGAATGCGACTAGAATGTAGTAGACTTCATTGATTAGAAGCTAATATGTAAGGTGGTAAAAGGATAATTACCAGTAATCTCATGAATTTCCTAGTCGGCCCATCGGTGAAAACAATCATTTTTTGGGTCCCACGAGAATCGGGCCCTGATGAAGCCATGCTCCTGCTGGTCGGTGAACTCAGCCAATGGGTCTGGGATCCCCTGACGTTCACATTTTGCGTCCTCCTTAGCCCACACGGGCCTCTTTCCCGTGTAACCACTACTTCCAAGAAGGTGGTTCCCCATGTTCTTTGCATGCAGCTGCTTGCCTCTCTCCGACCTGGCCTTGGTAACTTCTTCATTGCAAGTCTCCTTGAACTTTACAAAGTCCTCTGTCGTAAATTCCGGATTGTCTACAACAATCTCGGCGTAGGTTTCATGGTCTACTTCAATCGCCCTTTTCACCCTACTTTTCCAAGCGCTCAATGTGTTGCCACTACAATAGGAGCCCACCTATAGCAACACATTTTTCCGTATCTAAAAGTCCATATATGCGTTGCAAGGATCTTTACCAACGGTTTGGGATGCGTTGCCTTATCCAGTGTTGCTAGTGCATAATGCAACGGTTATACTTCCGTTGGTAAAAGGAACCGTTGCAAGACTACAACACATAAAACCAACTTTTACAACACCCATATACGTTGGTGGTTAATGTATAGGAACTCAAATCTCATTGCTTGGCAACATATAATTTGCAATGCTTCAGGTGTTTTACATATAAAATGTCAATAATATTTTATATATTGCCAGCAATTAAAATAAGGAATGCTCCACATAATGGTGATAAGTGTGTATACCAAGTCAGAAGAAAAAAATATACGCACGAGAGGAAGAAATCATATATTGAAAAAACTATGGGATTACAATTGTTAATATTACAGGAGAAATAACTTCCAAATGTGAAAGCATCCACCAACATCCCTACAACTTCACTAAAACTTAACCAAGGAACATCATCCAACAGGAATAGCATCCCTACAAATTAACTAAAACTGAAAACAGCCATCATAACTAAAACTAAAAACAGCCATCATCGTGAACCAGAACATCATCATCATTGCAGTATACCTGCCAGGCACCCATATAAGCGTCCATATATCTTTTAAATCTACAATGAAAATAACAAAATGAACTGTTAATACACAATATGTTGACATGATGTAAATAGTGACGGGTTGCCCAACAAATAAGAAATATTACTTCTTACAAACGGTCATTACTTCCAAAACATTGGTTGTCCGGCTAGATGACGACTATTACAAACAAAAGTTGTAACCTGAAAGTATTCCCTTACAACTCAATATACTACTTCAGGTCACAAAACAAACATAAACAGACTCAAAGAAAAATAAACAGTTGTGATTGTGGCCTAAAAGCAAGCCACTAATAACATAGTACTTACTTAGTTGACGGGTTAAAAGCACAATAGACACTGCTCATATGGAACAGTGCAATCGAAATAATGAGAAATTCAGCAATTTATGAACTGTAACAGCAAGAGTTCATGTGGATAATTCAGCAATTTATGAATCAAAGTGGAGAGAGATCAGCGGCCAGTTCAGCAATGTACGAATCAAACAGGCAAGAGCATCTAAGGAGAACATTACTTGCATTTCCATCTTCACAAATAGTTAAGATATGGAGATTGTGGACAGTTACCAGAACCATGACTACAAACACTGTCGTATCTTGGACAAATCTACTCGCAGCTCCAGCCGTCTATGATGTTCGCCTCAATCTCGATAGTGCCTGAACGGATGAGTGCGACACCTCACATTAAATTACACACAACAATAGGTACACCATTGGCGATATAGGAGTACATAAATAGTTGAATAAGAGCAGAAAAGGAGGCTGAAAAATGGTTAGAGCTAATGTAAGCAAAAAAGGAATAAATAAATAATCACCACAACAGAAATAGTCTTAGTTGAAGGTAAAACACAGTGACGTACTGTGAATGTAGAGAATGGCACATTGAAAACCACCGAATGGCATTGAGTATTTCTTCCTTTGGAAACCTGCGCACAAACAAACAATGAGCCTCTACTTAACGGATGATAAACACCAACAGGGTAGCAGTTAGCTTAGCTTGGATCCAAATGATCCAATCCGTACTCGCTTCCATGTCATACAACATGCATTTTTTCATTTCTAATTCGTTGTGCAAGAAGCAAATAAACCTTATTTTCTCGTTGTTTATTGGTGTAAGAATTGGACGAGGCACGTCTGCTTCCATTGGCATCAGCGAGCATGCTGATAATGGTGGCTGCTGTCAGGTTAACCAGATGTCTTGGTGGCCTGCATGAAATTCAGAGACCAACTGTCCAAGGGAAATCGCCGCTCTTGTTTAATGATTCCATTGCCTTCTTCTTTGTTAAGTGGTCTTATTCGCAAGTCTCCATTAGTTTAGCACTGTGCCAGAGCAGCCACTAGGCGCTGTCTGTCTCAAGTTATATAAGCTACTGTATCCACAACCAGCGGCAGCGTCGCGGATTATTCAGTTTTAAATATTATAACCTAGAGTTATAATATTGTATGACAATGTTATAACAAAAAACCTATAAAGACTGGATCCGGCCTTAAATATTATAACTCTTGCAATAGACCATTTAATATGTGGTCATATATATGAACTAGTGTTTCTCTACATCAAAACAATTTAAAAGGAGTACCGACTCATCTGTGAAGGATTGATGAGTTAGCAGCGTATAAGATTTAAAAAAATGATGCTCCATTGATATCTAATAATTACTGTACTAATTTAATAGAATTAGCAATCAGTGCATGAATGTAAATCAACGGAGATCGGAAGTCAGTCTGCAGAACTATTAGTGTTCGTCAATGAATTGCACAAGGGCCAACCTTTTTTGACAGTGAGTAGCTGCAATAGAATCGGGGGTGCATACCTAGACGTCTAGAGTAGAAGATAAGAATAGAGGTTAGAGAAAGGGGAAGAGAGACAGGACGAAGCCAGGGGAGGGGATT
The DNA here is from genome assembly GCF_003073215.2 of Triticum urartu. Classification (NCBI taxonomy): domain Eukaryota; kingdom Viridiplantae; phylum Streptophyta; class Magnoliopsida; order Poales; family Poaceae; genus Triticum; species Triticum urartu. Next base: position 59,083,805 of record NC_053027.1, read on the forward strand.
CACTCACCGGCGAGAGGAGGACCACATGGCCACCGGCACCGGAGCCGGCGCCCGAAACCCTAGCCATCGGGGGAAGGTCGCGGGTGAGCTTTGGTGGCCACGAGCGCCGGATCAAGCCGCATGGGAGCGTGCCGCTGTGTAAGGGGACCTCAGGCTATGCTTCACGATGGCGGGATTCGCCGGATGTCGCCTGAATCAGCCGCCGGAGGTGGCGCAACGAGGAGCTACGCCAAGAGAGGAGATGGGATGTGAGAGGGATGGGTGGGTGGGGGATATGGCGGATCTGGTAGCCGCCCGAGCTGTGATGTGGGAGGAAGGGAGGGGAGGGCCGGCAGCGAGGTGGGAGGAGGAGGGTGAGGCGGTGGTTGGTGGCGGCGATTTGGGAGAGACGAGGGGCGATGAGGGGCATCGGGGGCTCTGTTTCTCTCACGTCCCTCTCTCTGTTTTTTCATTTTTATATTTTTATTTTTTGTGTATGTCCGGCGATAAGGTCAAGAGCTGCAAATCTGCAACGCTTATCTGCAACCTTTAATATGTGTATCTATTGTGAATTTTACAACGTATAGCCAAAATGTTGTAGAATGTGTGTTGCTTTATAAGGGGTATCCTTGTAGTGTGTTGAACTTCCCTAGGGCTTTGTTGTTGATTTTTTTCATGGCATCATCATCCCATGTGTCGGCATTGTCATTCTGACCAGGGAACAGGAATCTTGCGTGCAACCTAGTTAGGAGCAGCTTCTTTAAATTTTCATTCTTCCGTATTTTCATGGTGTTGATGTTAGCTGTATCCCATAGGATGCATGCTAGTTGGTTGTCGTAACACGCTGCCACTTCCCGCGGCTCTATTGGCTCGAACTCACCAGGGTGCACCGCCGTGACCACGAGTCTTCCCGTGCCGAGCTAATTTGGGCGTCGTGTCCTCTTTTCCTTCTTTCCCTCACTGGCTTGGGAGGTCCCACCTTCGGTGTTGTAGTTAGCAACATCATCAGCGCCAGTCTCAGTGCCGGTGTCGTTGGTGGCATCAGTGTCAGCGATGATGCCACCACCGTCGTCATCAGCGCCAGTCTCATTCCCAGCTTGCTCTCTCTCTCTCTCCTGGTCCGCCAGAAAGTCGAGGTAGGCGTGTGGTTGACCTAATTGGGATTGAGAACCTCCGTCCTCATCAGTGTCAGTCATGTTTCCTAGGGTTAAATGTCGTAGTCGTTTAATTATCAAGCTTTATATAATAAAGTGAATAATGAAAAAAAAGTGACCTTTGTTTTGTCGGAAATGTCGTTTCATTCCCGTCGTGACAAATCTCGAGCACTCGATATGTCCAACTTTCTAGCACAAGTCAGGCAGAAAATGACGGAAAATTTCGGCATGACCTTTGCTAGAAAGTGTACATATAAAGCGCCGGAAATTTGCCGGAATGGAAATGAATCAACATTTCTGGCAAAACATAGGTCACTTAGCAATCGGTTTCCGGCAAAACAAGCACAGACATAGTAGCATTCTAACACCACACATTTTGCTCCAGCATTCTATAGTGCCACTAGAGCCACTAATACAGAAACATAATACAACAACATAGATTGACAACTCTGAAACTTACAGGCCACTACAGCAACATAATACACCTCCTAAACACTCTGAAACTTATACACATGAAAAATAGCAGTCTAACTTAGTCTACTACAAATTGTCAATAGCAGTCAAATCATCACACACACACACACTGAATTTACTGAATCATGCATCATTCAGTTAACTGAATTTACTGACAATAGCTGTCAATTGCATGATTCAGTTAACTGAATTTACCGTATTAGTTTACTGAAATTGCACAGTTATCAAAACTGAAATGTTTAGTTAATTGAAAATTTCAAAAATTTCTGCAACTGAACAGTGTGCTCTAACTGAATTCAAATGGGATAATATTTGTATTCTAGTTTGCTTTGAATTATGTTAGTGAACAATTTACTGTATTTGTTTTCTACTTTTCCTTCTCCATCTAAAATGAGATCATATTTCAAATTCAAGTAATAACAGCAGACAGCAAAATGATTTTGAGATAGAGGGGGTGGGAGAGGGACAGAGCACCTTGCTGCCGGAGGAGCCAAGCACCTTGCGTCCGGGTGACGTTCCCGACATCCTTCTCCTCCTCGTCGAGAACCTTGCTTCCGGCCAAACCTGCTGCAGAGAACACATATGGCCGGTCAGAGAGAGAGAGAGAGTTGGGGGAGGGGCGCCGGCCGGTGGAGGGACTGATCGGGGGAGGGGCGCTGGCCGGTGGAGGGGATAGCTCGGGGGAGAGGGGCGGCACGGGGGGAGGGGCCGGGCCGGGGGCGGCAAGGGGGGAGGGAGTGTCGGGGCGGCGCGCGTCGACAGCGGCGTGGGCGAGCGCGGCGTCAGGGTCTGGTGTGGCGTGGGCGGGTGTGGTGTCGGCGTGGGAGGGAGAGAGAGAGTTGGGGGAGGTGCGACACAGAGAAAGGGGATCGATCGGATCGAGTGAGAGTGAGAGAGAGGAAAGAGATGTGTGGCTGTCTAGGCAACTTAGCTACAACGCGGGGCAAAAAACGCGCTATAGCAAAGTTAGCTATAGCGCGGGGCAAAGAAACGCGCTACTGCTAACCTTTTTTTCTTTTTTCTTTTTCTTTTTCTTATCTATAGTGCGCCTCGGCAAAACGCGCTACTACTAACTTTTTCTTTTTATTTTTCCTTTCCTTTTTCTTTTTAATAATCCACAACTTCCTTCCTTTTGATTTTATTTTTATTTCTCTTTTTATTTTTATTTTATTTTTATTTTTCTTTTTCATATTCCACAAACTTTCTTTCTTTTTGCAAAACTTCCTTTCTTTTTTTCTTTTTCATTTGCACTTTTCTTTTTCTTTTTGTTTTTCATATTCCACTAACTTCCTTCCTTTCTTTTTTTATTTTTCTTGCATTTCATTTTCCGCAACTTCTTAGTTCCTTTTTCTTTTTCTTTCATTTCATTTTGCAAAACTTCCTTTCTTTTTATTTTTATTTTTCTTTTATTTGCACTTTTCTTTTTCTTATCTTTCTTTCACACTTTCGTTCCTTTAATTTGGTCTGTCGTTGGAGCAATACCACTGTTATCCTCCGGATAATAATTAGTATAATATATATTACATCATTTAACCGCTATCAGCGGTATACAAAATAGCTAGACACACACAAACTTTGTGGATTAGTTTGTCATCTTGGGCGACAATGACGCTTTAGACTGATCTTCTTCCCTCTTTTGTTCGTTGTCGAATAATTGAGCCCATGGTCGTGACTTTTCCTTCTCCAGGGATTACGATCTTTCGTAGGTAATGTAGTCTTCATTCTTCTTTTGGCGTATGTTTCATCGTCATCAGCATCATCTTCCCTCATCGGATCACCGTACTGGTCATAGTCTTCCTCGTTGGCGACTCCATCCATTCCGGCGATGCTCCTTTTGCTTCTCCTCACGACAACACGGCTGGGATTGATCGGATCAGTTATGAAGAAACATTGTGTCATGTGCTTAGCGTGTACCCATGGCTCATTTTTAGCGATGGCATTGACGGTACCGCTATCGGAGTCAGGTATACACATGGTAGTGAAATGTCGGTTTTCTCTCTATACATTCTTAGCCCATCTGACACGGAACATCGTCGCGCTATGCAATCCAGAGTAGTTAAGCTCCCATATCTCTTCGACCCTTCTGTAATATCTTTCAATTACATTCCCGGTCATGGCTTCCATCGTCACCCCCGAGTTTTGGTCATCACTGTTTATATCTTTCTCCTCCGTGTAGAACGTGTATCTGTTCATATCGTATGCTTGATAAGTCGCGAGGTTGGTCGAGGGGCCATGTGCTAAGGCGTATATGAGTGTTCCATTTGGACAACCATCTTCCGGGGGATTAGCCACAACTCGCTCTTTGAAGTAACGCAAGAAACTGGAGTTGTGCTCTCTAATAACTTCAGCGTCCGTCCTGTGCACCCCACAGACTCGGTACTTCTTTACGATGGTATCTTTGTGTAGTGTCATGAAATCTTCTAGCACATCTACGTGTTGTAGCACTACTAAGTTTGCCATGGCAAGGTCGTTTTGTCGGCCCAAGAGTAACACATTCACATCCCTATGACCATTGGTGTGACCTTCACCTTCGAGCCTTCCACAGTGCTTGTTGATGGGCAAACCAACAACAGGGTCTCCGGTTCCTACTAGATAACTCTCACAGAAAGAGATGCACTCTTTGGTCAGATATCCCTGGGCTATGCTTCCATCTGGACGGGACATGTTACAAACGAATCCTTTGATGACGCTGTTCATCCTCTCGAACGGCATCATGCTGTGCAGGAATGTCGGCCCTAGGTCGAAGATGTCGTCCACGATGTGGACACATAGATGCACCATGACATCAAAGAACGTGGGCGAGAAGTACATATCTAGCTCATTCAGTATGACAACGGTCTCTTCCTGTAGCCTATGGAGTTGCTTCACACTGATCGACTTTCGAGAGATAGCATCAAAAAACTAGCACAGGTCAGTAAGCGTCTCACACACATGTGTGTCCATAATCCCTCTAAGTGCAACCGGGAGTAACTGCGTCATTGATGACCCACAAGTATAGGGGATCTATCGTAGTCCTTTCGATACGTAAGAGTGTCGAACCCAATGAGGAGCAAAAGGAAATAATAAGCGGTTTTCAGCAAGGTATTCTCTGCAAGCACTGAAATTATCGGTAACAGATAGTTTTGTGATAAGATAATTGGTAACGGGTAACAAGCAATAAAAGTAAATAAGGTGCATCAAGATGGCCCAATCCTTCTTGTAGCAAAGGACAAGCCTAGACAAACTCTTATATAGAGAAAAGCGCTCCTGAGGACACATGGGAATTATCGTCAAGCTAGTTTTCATCACGCTCATATGATTCGCACTCGTTACTTTGATAATTTGGTATGTGGGTGGACCAGTGCTTGGGTACTACCCTTACTTGGGAAAGTAACCCACTTATGATTAACCCATATTGCAAGCATCCGCAACTACAACAGTAGTATTAAGGTAAACCTAACCATAGCATGAAACAGATGGATCCAAATCAGCCCCTTACGAAGCAACCATAAACTAGGGTTTAAGCTTGTGTCACTCTAGCAACCCATCATCTACTTATTACTTCCCAATGACTTCCTCTAGGCCCAAACAATGGTGAAGTGTCATGTAGTCGATGTTCACATAACACCACTAGAGGAAATACAACATACATCTCATCAAAATATCGAACGAATACCAAATTCACATGACTACTAATAGCAAGACTTCTCCCATGTCCTCAGCAACAAACGTAACTACTCACAAATAATATTCATGTTCATAATCAGAGGGGTATTAATATGCATAATTGATCTGAACATATGATCTTCCACCAAATAAACCAACTAGCATCAACTACAAGGAGTAATCAACACTACTAGCAACCCACAGATACCAATCTGAGGGTTTGGGACAAAGATTGGATACAAGATATGAACTAGGGTTTGAGAGGAGATGGTGCTGGTGAAGATGTTGACGGAGATTGACCCCCTCCTGATGAGAGGATCGTTGGTGATGACGGTGGCGATGATTTCCCCCTCTGGGAGGGAAGTTTCCCCGGCAGAACCGCTCCGCCGGAGCCCTAGATTGGTTTCGCCAAGGTTCCGCCTCATGGCGGCGGAGTTTCTTCCCGAAAGCTTGCTTATGATTTTTTTTCCAGGGTAAAAGACTTCATATAGCCAAAGATGGGCATCGGAGGGCCGCCAGGGAGCCCACGAGGCAGGGGGCGCACCAAGGAGGGTAGGGCACGCCCCCACCCTCGTGGATGGTGGCTGGCCCCTCTCTGTTATTTTCTTCGCTAAGTATTTTTTTATTAAATCCAAAAATAACTTCCATGAAGTTTCAGGACTTTTGGAGCTATGCAGAATAGGTCTCTAATATTTGCTCCTTTTCCAGTCCAGAATTCCAGCTGCCGGCATTCTCCCTCTTCATGTAAACCTTGTAAAATAAGAGAGAAAAGGCATAAGTATTGTGATAAAACGTGTAACAACAGCCCATAATGCAATGAATATTCATATGAAAGCATGATGCAAAATTGACTTATCAACTCCCCCAAGCTTAGACCTCGCTTGTCCTCAAGCGAAAGCCGATAACGATAAATATGTCCACATGTTTAGAGATAGAGGTGTCGATAAAATAAAATACGGACATGAGGGCATCATGATCATTCTTATAATAGAAACTTACATGGATATTGTCATATGATCTCTTATGCTCAAGTAATAATCTATTCACAACATCAAGTATAAATCAGAAACTTTATTGAGAACCAACAAACTAAAATATTAGTCATTGAAGCAATTGCAATTTATCATAACATAGGAAAGAGTCAATATAAGAGCTTTTCAGCAAGTCCACATACTCAACCATCATTTAGTCTTTCACAATTGCTAACACTGACGCAATACTTGTGGTCATGGAGTTTTAATCGGACACAGAGAAAGATAGGGGCTTATAGTGATGCCTCCCAACCTTTTTCCTCAAGGGTAATGTCAACAATAATAGTTCATGATAACTTACATCCAATTATATATATATATATAGATCTTTCCAACATAATGTGCATGCCAAAGGATAAAATGTAAAAAGGAAAGGTGAAGATCACCATGACTCTTGCATAAGGTGTAAGATAGAAGTAAAAGATAGGCCCTTCGCAGAGGGAAGTAGAGGTTGTCATGTGATTTTATGGTTGGATGCACGAAATCTTAATGCAAAAGAACATCACTTTATATTGCCACTTGTGATGAGGACCTTTATTATGCAGTCTGTCGCTTTTACTGCTTCCACATCACAAGATCGTATAAAGCTTATTTTCTCCGCACTAATAAATCATACATATTTAGGGAGCAATTGTTATTGCATGCAACATGACAACTTACTTGAAGGATCTTACTCAATCCATAGGTAGATATTCAGAAGCACAAGTAGTATCTCTACTTGGTGCAAAGAATTCGGCTAGCATGAGGGGAAAGGCAAGCTCAACATGTTGGATGATCCATGACAATATACTTTATTTCGGATATAGGAAAACATAACCCATTACGTTGTCTTCCTTGTCCAACATCAACTCTTTAGCATGTCATATTTTAATGAGTGCTCACAATCATAAAAGTTGTCCAAGATAGTATATTTATATGTGAAGACCTCTCTTTCTTTGTTACTTCCTATTAATTGCAACGATGACCAAAACTATGTTTATCACCTCTCAACAACTTTTAATCTTCATACTCTTTATATGTGAAGTCATTACTCTCCATAAGATCCATATGATCTCTTTGTTTCTTTTTATTCTTTCTCTTTTATTTTATTTATTCAAGATTATAGCAAGATAAACAAGCCCTTGACTCAACACTAATCTTTATTATATATAGATCATGGAGTCCATTACATAGAAGGATCATAAAGCAAAACTCAAAACTAGATCATACTAAAACTTTTATTCTACTAGATCGAGATATTACCAAAAGGATCGAACTAAGAAAAATGATAAAGATAAGAGTGTGATGATGATACGATACCGGGGCACCTCCCCCAAGCTTGGCAGTTGCCAAGGGGAGTGCCCATACCCGATACTCAGTTCTTCTTTGTTGGTGGGGAAGGTGATGGTTTCTTTGATGTCGTAGGCTTCTTCCTTAATTTGCGCATGAGGACAGAATTTTGATCCTTTAGGTCATCGATCTCCCGCTCAAGGCTTAATATCTTTTTGCATAATTCCTGCTTGTTTTCCTGCAAGAGGCGAAAAGGAATAAACTCGATCTTAGGTTTCTTTGCTCTATCAGGGAGGCCTTGACTTTTTCAATGAGACTTCATCTTCATCTGAGCTCGTCTCATCCTTTCCCTTAGGTTCATAGTCCTCTTCTTCCTCCGTAGTCCAACCACAATGCTCCACATCCCCATAGACTTTAGAATTTGCAAGGTAATCATCCACATAGCTTTCTCCTTCCGAATCCTGGGACGACATATTGCTCTAATCTGCAGCAGGAATAGCTCGACACAAAAACAGGGGATATTTGCGTGATACGGTGGTCAAAACCTTCAGGAGATTATATAATGAATATTTACCGACCAAAAGAAGTATCGTGCAAGAAAATGGAGTCCGGAGGGCACACGAGGTGCCCACGAGGCAGGGGGCGCGTCCATGGGGGTAGGGCGCGCCCTCCACCCTCATGGAAGCCTCGTGTCCTTATCGGACTGCTTCTTATTTTATTATTTAATTAAATATTCCAAAACGGAGAAAAATTTCCATTAGAACTGTTTTGGAGTCGGTTTACTTACCGTACCATGTACCTATTCCTTTTCGGAGTCTGAAACGTTCCGGAAAGTGTCTCTTATGTATTCCTCTGGGGTTATGGTTTCAATAATATTAGTTTCAACATTTATTGGAGTACCTGAGATATAATGTTTGATTCTTTGACCGTTCACCACCTTCGGATTTGTGCCTTCGAAGTTGTTGATTTTTATGGCACAGGAACGATAGACCTCCTCGATAACGTAAGGACCTTCCCATTTAGAGAGAAGTTTTCCTGCAAAAAATCTTAAACGAGAGTTGTATAGCAAAACATAATCACCTACATTAAACTCACGCTTTTGTATCCTTTTGTCATGCCATCTTTTAACTTTTTCTTTAAACAGTTTGGCATTCTCATAGGCTTGGGTTCTCCATTCATCAAGAGAGCTAATGTAAAAAATCCTCTTCTCACCAGCAAGTTTGAAATCATAATTGAGCTCTTTAATAGCCTAGTATGCCTTATGTTCTAGCTCGAGAGGTAAGTGACATGCTTTACCATAAACCATTTTATACGGAGACATACCCATAGGATTTTTATATGCAGTTCTATATGCCCATAATGCATCATCAAGTTTCTTGAACCAATTCTTTCTAGATCTATTAACAGTCCTTTGTAATATTAATTTAAGCTCTCTATTACTCAATTCTACTTGGCCACTAGACTGCGGGTGATATGGAGATGCAATTCTATGGTTAACATCATACTTAGCAAGCATCTTACGAAAAGCACCATGAATAAAATGTGAACCACCATCAGTCATTAAATATCTAGGGACTCCAAACTTCGGAAAAATAACTTCTTTAAGCATCTTAATAGAGGTGTTATGATCAGCACTACTAGTTGGAATAGCTTCTACCCACTTAGTAACGTAATCAACAACAACTAAAATATGTGTATACCCATTAGAGGAAGGGAACGGTCCCATATAATAAAAGACCCAAACATCAAATGGTTTAATAACGAGTGAATAATTCATAGGAATTTCTTGACGTCTACTAATATTACCAATTCTTTGACATTCATCACAAGATAAAACAAACTTACAGGCATCTTTAAAGAGAGTGGGCCAATAAAAACCGGATTGCAATACCTTGTGTGCAGTTCTATCTCCAGCGTGGTGTCTTCCATAAGCTTCGGAGTGACACTTGCGTAAGATTTGTTCCTGTTCATGCTCAGGTATACAATGTCTAATAACACCATCTACTCCTTCTTTATAAAGGTGTGGGTCATCCCAGAAGTAATGCCTTAAATCATAGAAGAACTTTTTCTTTTGCTGGTATGTGAAACTAGGTGGTATAAATTTAGCAACAATGTAATTAGCATAGTCAGCATACCATGCAGCAATACGAGAAGAATTTATGACAGCTAATTATTCATCAGGAAAGCTATCATCAATAGGTAGTGGGTCATCAAGAACATTTTCTAACCTAGACAAGTTGTGTGCAACGGGGTTCTCATCTCCCTTTCTATCAATAATATGCAAATCAAATTATTGTAGTAGGAGAGCCCATCTAATAAGTCTAGGTTTAGCATCTTTCTTTTCCATAAGATATTTAATAGCAGCATGATCAGTGTGAATATTTACTTTAGAATCAACAATATAAGGTCTGAACTTATCACAATCAAATACAACTTCTAAGAATTCTTTTTCAGTAGTAGCATAATTTCTCTGGGCACTGTCTAGAGTTTTACTAGCATATTGAATAACATTTAATTTCTTATCAACTCTTTGTCCTAGGACAGCACCTACATCATAATCACTAGCATCACACATAATTTCAAAGGGTAAATTCCAATCAGGTGGCTGAACAATGGGTGCAGAAATCAATGCTTTCTTAAGTATTTCAAATGCTTCTACACAATCATCATCAAAGACAAAAGGAATATCTTTTTGTAAGAGATTAGTCAGAGGCCTGGAGATTTTAGAGAAGTCCTTAATGAACCTCCTATAAAAACTGACATGACCAAGGAAACTTCGTATACCTTTAATGTCCTTGGAACACGGCATCTTCTCAATAGCATCAACTTTAGCTTTATCAACTTCAATACCTCTTTCAAAAATTTTATGCCCCAAGACAATACCTTCATTAACCATAAAGTAGCACTTCTCCCAATTCAAGACAAGGTTAGTTTCTTCACATCTATGCAAAACTCGATCAAGGTTGCTCAAGCAATCATCAAAAGAGGATCCATAAACAGAGAAGTCATCCATGAAAACCTCACAAATCTTCTCACAAAAGTCAGAGAATATAGCCATCATGCATCTTTGAAAGGTAGCAGGTGCATTACATAAACCAAAAGGCATACGTCTATAAGCGAAGGTACCGAAAGGGCGGGTAAATGTGGTCTTTTCTTGATCATTAGCTGACACAGGTATTTGACAGAAACCAGAGTAACCATCTAGAAAGCAAAAATGTGTGTGTTTGGATAGTCTTTCTAGCATTTGATCAATGAAAGGCAAGGGGTAATGATCTTTTTTAGTAGATTTATTTAATTTGCAGAAATCAATTACCATCCTATAACCTGTAATAATTCTTTGCGGAATCAAATCATCTTTATCATTAGGAACGACAGTAATACCTCCCTTCTTAGGGATACAATGGACAGGACTTACCCACTGACTATCAGCAATGGGATAAATTATACCTGCTTCAAGGAGCTTTAATATTTCCTTTCTTGCCACTTCTTTCATCTTAGGATTTAGCCATCGTTGGTGATCAATAACGGGTTTGGCGTCTTTCTCCAAATTTATTTTGTGTTGACATAGAGTGGGACTAATGCCCTTAAGATCATCGAGAGTATATCCAATAACAGCACAGTGCTTCCTCAGAGTTTTCAATATTTTTTTTCCTCATGCTCTGAAAAGTTAGCACTAATAATAACAGGATATATCTTCTTTTCATCAAGATAAGCACATTTAAGAGTATCAGGTAATGGCTTAAGCTCAAACACGGGATCACCCTTGGGTGGAGGAGGATCCCCTAGGATTTCAACAGGCAAGTTGTGTTTTAGAATAGGTCCCTGTTTAAAGAATACTTCATCTATTTCCCTTCTTTCATTCATAAACGTATCATTTTCATGGTCTAACAAATATTGTTCTAAAGGATCACTATGAGGCACGGCAATAGAAGCAAGACCAATTATTTCATCTTTACTAGAAAATTCCTCATCACGGGGTTGTCTACTAAATTTAGCAAAATTAAACTCATGAGACATATCACCCAAACCAATAGTAACAACATCATTTTCGCAATCTATCTTAGAATTAACAGTGTTCAAGAAGGGTCTACCAAATATAATGGGACAAAAGCTATCTTGTGGAGAACCAAGAACAAGGAAATCAGCAGGATATTTAACCTTCCCACACAAGACTTCAACATCTCTAACAATCCCAATCGGTGAAATAGTATCTCTATTGGCAAGTTTAATGGTAACATCGATATCTTCTATCTCAGCAGGTGCAATATCATGCATAATTTCTTCATATAAATAATAAGGTATTGCACTAGCACTAGCACCCATATCACAGAAGCCATGATAACAATGATCTCCTATTTTAACAGAAATAACAGGCATGCCTACCACAATACTATGTTTATCTTTAGCACCAGGTTTAGCAATTCTAGCAGTCTCATCATAGAAGTAAATAGCATGCCCATCGATATTATCAGCCAAGAGATCTTTAACCATAGCAATTTTAGGTTCAACTTTAACTTTCTCAGGGGGTTTGTGTGTCTAATATTACTTTTGTTGACTACAGTTGAAGCTTTAGCATGATCGTTTATTCTAACAGGGAAAGGTGGCTTCTCAATATAAGCAGTAGCAACGACAGGATCATTATAAGTGATAGTCTTTTCTTCAACTTTAACAGGTGCAACTACTTTTACTTTAATGGGAGGATTATATTTAAACCACTTCTCCTTAGGGAGATCAACATGAGTAGCAAAGGATTCACAGAAAGAATCTACTATCTCAGAGTCAAGTCCATATTTAGTGCTAAATTCACGGAAAGCATCGGTATCCATAAAAGATTTAACACAATCAAACTTAGGTGTTATACCTGACTCTTTACCTTCGTCTAGATCCCAATCTTCAGAGTTGCGTTTAATTCTTTCCAATAAATCCCATTTGAATTTAATAGTCTTCATCATAAAAGAGCCAGTACAAGAAGTATCGAGCATGGAGCGATTATTGAGAGAAAGCCAAGCATAAAAATTTTGAATAATCATTTCTCTTGAGAGCTCATGATTGGGGCATGAATATAACATTGACTTAAGCCTCCCCCAAGCTTGAGCGATGCTTTCTCCTTCACGAGGACAAAAATTATATATATAATTACGATCACGATGAACAAGATGCATAGGATAAAACTTCTGATGAAATTCCAATTTCAGTCGGTTGTAGTTCCATGATCCCATATCATCACATAGCCTAAACCATGTCAATGCATCTACCTTCAAAGATAAAGGGAAGACATTCTTCTTGATAACATCCTCGGGCATACCTGCAAGCTTAAATAATCCACAAACTTCATCCACATAGATTAGGTGTAAATCGGGATGCAATGTTCCATCTCCTACAAAAGGATTAGCTAGCAGTTTCTCAATCATACCCGAAGGAATTTCAAAGTAAACATTTTCAGTAGGTTCAGTAGGTTGAGGAGAAACTCTTTTCTCTACAGGTCGAGGTGAAGATACCCCAAACAAGCCCCTCAAAGGATTATGTTCCATAGTAACAAGTGACAGTAAATTTCAGCACACTATATAAATTTTTCCTTACCAAATTCCACCTACCAGAGGCTCTTCACTCCCTGGCAACGGCGCCGGAAAAGAGTCTCGATGACCCACAAGTATAGGGGATCTATCGTAGTCCTTTCGATAAGTCAGAGTGTCGAACCCAACGAGGAGCAAAAGAAAATGATAAGTGGTTTTCAGCAAGGTATTCTCTGCAAGCACTAAAATTATCGGCAATAGATAGTTTTGTGATAAGATAATTGGTAACGGGTAAGAAGAAATAAAAGTAAATAAGGTGCAGCAAGATAGCCCAATACTTTTTGTAGCAAAGGACAAGCCTGGACAAACTCTTATATAGAAAAAAGCGCTCCCGAGGACACATGGGAATTATCGTCAAGCCAGTTTCCATCATGCTCATATGATTCGCGTTCGTTACTTTGATAATTTGGTATGTGGTTGAACCGGTGCTTGGGTACTGACCTTACTTGGACAAGAAACCCACTTATGATTAACCCCTATTGCAAGCATCCACAACTACAACAGAAGTATTAAGGTAAACCTAACCATAGCATGAAACAGATGGATCCAAATCTGCCCCTTACAAAGCAATGCATAAACTAGGGTTTAAGCTTCTGTCACTCTAGCAACCCATCATCGACTTATTACTTCCCAATGCCTTCCTCTAGGCCCAAACAATGGTGAAGTTTCATGTAGTCGATGTTCACATAACACCACTAGAGGAAAGATAACATACATCTCATCAAAATATCGAACGAATACCAAATTCACATGACTACTAATAGCAAGACTTCTCCCATGTCCTCAGCAACAAACATAAATACTCACAAATAATATCATGTTCGTAATCATAGGGGTATTAATATGCATAATGGATTTGAACATATGATCTTCCACAAAATAAACCAACTAGCATCAACTACAAGGAGTAATCAACACTACTAGCAACCCACAGGTACCAATCTGAGGCTTTGGGACAAAGATTGGATACAAGATATGAACTAGGGTTTGAGAGGAGATGGTGCTGGTGAAGATGTTGATGGAGATTGACCCCCTCCCGATGAGAGCATCGTTGGTGATGATGATGGCGATGATTTCCCCCTCCCGGAGGGAAGTTTCCCCGGCAGAACAGCTCCGCCAGAGCCCTAGATTGGTTCCGCCAAGGTTCTGCCTCGTGGCGGCGGAGTTTCTTCCCGAAAGCTTGCTTATTATTTTTTCCAGGGTAAAAGACTTCTTATAGCCAAAGATGGGCATCGGAGGGCCACTGGGGAGCCCACGAGGCAGGGGCGCGCCCAGGGGGTAGGGTGCGCCCCCCACCCTCGTGGATGGTGGCTGGCCCCCCTCTGGTATATTCTTCGCTCAGTATTTTTTATTAAATCCAAAAATGACTTACGTGAAGTTTCAGGACTTTTGGAGCTGTGCAGAATAGGTCTCTAATATTTGCTCCTTTTCCAGCCCAGAATTCCAGTTGTCGGCATTCTCCCTCTTCATGTAAACCTTGTAAAATAAGAGAGAAAAGGCATAAGTATTGTGATAAAACGTGTAATAACAGACCATAATGCAATAAATATTCATATGAAAGCATGTTGCAAAATGGACGTATCAGTCATCATCACATGACAGTCATGAGACTTCATCCCACTGAACCTTTTTTCTTAGTGTCTAGATATCTTCTTATCTTCCCATAGTATCCGGAACTAACTTTAATTCGGGCAAGGCACTTGAACAATTGATCGACCTCCTTCGGATCTAAGGTGAAGCAAGAGGGGGGGCAATATTGTTCTTCTTTCTTGTTTACTTTTTTGCCCCTATCTTCCGTCTCCGTCTCGGTCTCGGTCTCCTCTAACGACCTTTTACTGGACATTTGGAGATCTTTCCTGATATTCAAAAATTCCAAGTCTTTTCTTGCCTTCGGCCCATCCTTGGTCCTCTCTGGCATGTTCATAAATGTTCCAAGGAAACTCTCAAGGATAGTTTTTGTGATATGCATTTGATCAAGGCTATGAGGCGTGTCGAGTATGGGTCAGTATTCCAAGTCCCAGAAAACAGATCTCGTCTTCCATACCTTCAGCAGGGGCTCCAGTGCCTTTTTCTTCGTCTTTCCCGACGAGGGGCACTCTTCCCAGTTCTTCAATAACTCATATATTTGTGCACCGCTACGCTTACATGGAGGACCTCAATGCTCAGCCTTACCATTGAATAGATCTGCACAGTTTCTCCATGGGTCATCCTTCTCGAGCCATCTTCGATGCCCCATGTACATGATTTTCGAAGACCCGCCATCTTTCGATAGCTGCAGAGAAGTTGTATCATCCATGCACCTCGTGCATCCGCAATATCTGTGGCACACCTGGCCAGAGAGATAGCCGTAACCGAGATAGTCCTGCACCATCGTGATCAGCGCTGCGCTCATGTAGAAATACTCTCCTTTGTTTGCATCCCATGTCTTGGCTGACGTTGTCCATAAGGTCTGTAGCTCCTCTTTCAGTAACCCGAGATACAGATTTATATCATTTCCGGGTTATCTCGGCCCTTGAATAAGCATAGCCATGTGTATGTATTTTTCCTTCATGCATAACCAGGGGGGAGGTTGTACATCCATACAAACAAGGGCCATGTGCTATGATTGGTGTTCTGGTTGCCAAATGGATTCATGCCATCACTACTAGCGCCAAGCACGATGTTCCTTGGATCATTTGCAAAAAAATCAAACTTAGCATTTAATGCTCTCCACTTGCTAGCATCTGCGAGGTGTCTCAGCTTCGTCTCATCTCCGTCATCTGGCTTCACCCTCTCCACGTGCCAGCGCATAAGCTTTGCTTCCTTAGGATCTACGAAATACCGTTGTTGACACGGAGTGATCGTAAAGTACTATATGACTTTCTGTGGAGCTTTCTTTCCGGCCTTTTTATATCGTGAAGCATTACACTTTGGACAGATGGTTTTTTCCGCGTGCTCGTTCCGATATATGATGCAACCATTGATGCATGCGTGATATCTAATGTGTGGCAGATCAAGAGGGCACATGATTTTCTTTGCCTCCTCGACACTAGTAGGACACAGGCTTCCCGCGGGAAGAACCTTCTTTAGATACTTCAGAAGCTCATCCAGGCTTGTATCTGTCCATTTGTTTTTTGCCTTCGTCTTTAGAAGTTCTAGTGTGAAACTCAAGGGGGTCACCTCGGGATTGCAAACATCATACAAAGGAGTCATCGAGTCTACCTCCACTTGCGCCAGTTTGGCCTCCTCTCTAGAAGCATCTCTGTCGCTAGTCATCTTTTTGCGAAGCAGGTCTCAAACATGCGGGTCCTACATGGCTGAACTTAGTAGCAACGAAGACGGCGGCGTGTCCACGTCTTCTTCGCCTTGAACTTCCTCTTCGCCATTGACATTTCCGAGGCCGTCTTCCTCTTCGGGCACATAATCGGTCATCTCTTCGTCTGGTGGCCCCATGTCACTATTTCCTGCCCCGTCGATATCCTCCTCATCATCATCATCATCACATATCCACCGAGTATGGCCATGCATGAAACCATGCATGAAACCATGCATGAGCAGGTGTGCCTTGAATGTGCCACCCTCAAAGGGGTCGAGCCTGACTATTCCTTTGCATTTTCGACACGGACATAAAACATCCTTCAGTCTTTTTTCATACAAGTCGTCCACAGCGGATTGCCAGTATCTTTCCATCATCCTTCCATTGACCTTCATGATCACCTGTGCACGGAGCAAATATTATAACCACGTATATATGCATGCATGGATCAAATTCATACAAAAATTCGGCATGACCTTCCCTAAACATAGGACATATTGAGTTTGCCCGAAATTCGCCGAAACAAAATTGAATCGACATTTCGGCAAAACATAGGCAACTCATGTCACTCATATGCCACAGACAATTCGGTATATTCATATTGCACATAGTTTCGGTCCTAATCGCAAACACACATATTTCCATTCTTGCACAACTCTTTTTTGCTCACCTATTTGTCGAGAGTGATATCGAGCACCTTCTTATAATTAGCTAGTAGCTCTAGATAGTGAGGTACCTACATAAATATAGCTCCAACTAGCTAGGAAGGGAGAGAAAGAGCTATGAGAGGGAGAAGGGAGGGCATTAATGGAGGGGTGGTGGAGGGGCAAAGAAGAGAAGGGGAGAAGGGGAAAAGAAAGTAAGAGGAAGGAGGGAGGGCATTAATGGAGGGGGTGGTGGAGGGGCAAATAAGAGAAGGGGAGGAGGAGCAAAAGAAAGGAAGACAAAGGAGGGAGGGAATTAATGGCGGGGGTAGGAGGGGCAAAGAAGAGGGGAAGCATTGAAGAACAAGCAACTGCAAGATGGAGGGGGAGAAAGAAAGGGGGAGGAATAAGAGGGGGAAAAGGTGGCAGATATTTTGCCTGGCGACCATAGCAGTAGCGCGGGGCAACAAAGCACGCTACTGCTATGTGTGCCAGCCAAAATATCTACGGGTAACTTAAACTAGCTATAGCGCTTGTCCAAAACCCACGCTACTGTAAAAGATTACACATAGAAAAAGTAGTAGTAGCACTTATTGGTGGACAGGTGCTACTGCTATTTTCTTAACAGTAGCGCTGGTTAGGGTACCAACACTGCTACTATTTTTTGGGCGGGGGATGTGGTGTGGCTAACTTACCAGTAGCGTGCCCACAGGAAACCCACGCTACTTCTAAGTTGTACCAGTAGCACGCTTTGCAACAGACGCTAGTGGTACTTATCAGTAGCATGGGGTCCTTAGCACGCGCTACTAGTAAACTTCTATGTATAAGCCTTTGATACGTCTCCAACGTATCTATAATTTTTGATTGCTCCATGCTATATTATCTACTGTTTTGGATGTTTATGGGCTTTATTATACATTTTTATATCATTTTTTGGGACTAACCTATTAACCCAGAGCCCAGTGCTAGTTTCTGTTTTTACCTTGTTTTAGAATATCGCAGAAAAGGAAAATCAAACGGAGTCCAATTGACATGAAACTTCACGGGACTTATTTTTGGATCAGAAGAAGCCCAGAAGACATGGAGTGCACGTCAGGGGACCTACGAGGAGGCCACGAGGCAGGGGGACGCGCCCACCCCCTCTGGGCGCGCCCTCCACCCTTGAGGGCCCCTCGTGGCCCCCCTGACGTAGTTCTTCCGCCTATATATCTCCATATAACCTAAAAACATCCGGGAGCACAATAGATCGGGAGTTCCGCCGCCAGAAGCCTCCGTAGCCATCGAAAGCCAATCTAGACCCGTTCCGGCACCCTGCCGGAGGGGGAATCCTTCTCCAGTGGCCATCTTCATCATCCCGGCGCCCTCCATGACGAGGAGGGAGTAGTTCTCCCTCGGGGCTGAGGGTATGTACCAGTAGTATGTGTTTGATCTCTCTCTCTCTCTCGTGTTCTTGAGGTGATACGATCTTGATGTGTCGCGAGCTTTGCTATTATATTTGGATCCTATGATGTTTCTTCCCCCCTCTACTCTCTTGTAATGGATTGAGTTTCCCTTTTGAAGTTATCTTATCGGATTGAGTCTTTAAAGATTTGAGAACACTTGATGTATGTCTTGCTGTGCGTATCTGTGGTGACAATGGGATACCACGTGATTCACTTGATGTATGTTTTGGTGATCAACTTGCGGGTTCCGCCCATGAACCTATGCATAGGGGTTGGCACACGTTTTCGTCGTGATTCTCCGGTAGGAACTTTGGGGCACTCTTTGAGGTTCTATGTGTTGGTTGAATAGATGAGTCTGAGATTGTGTGATGCATATCGTATAATCATACCCACGGATACTTGAGGTGACATTGGAGTATCTAGGTGACATTAGGGTTTTGGTTGATTTGTGTCTTAAGGTGTTATTCTACTACGAACTCTAGGGCTGTTTGTGACACTTATAGGAATAGCCCAACGGATTGATTGGAAAGAATAACTTTGAGGTGGTTTCGTACCCTACCATAATCTCTTCGTTTGTTCTCCGCTATTAGTGACTTTGGAGTGACTCTTTGTTGCATGTTGAGGGATAGTTATGTGATCCAATTATGTTATTATTGTTGAGGGAACTTACACTAGCGAAATTTTGAACCCTATGCCTTGTTTCCTATCATTGCAATACCGTTTATGCTCACTTTTATCACTTGCTACCTTGCTGTTTTTATATTTTCAGATTACAAAAACTATTATCTACTATCCATATACCACTTGTATCACCATATCTTCGTCGAACAAGTGCACCTATACAATTTACCATTGTATTGGGTGTGTTGGGGACACAAGAGACTCTTTGTTATTTGTTTGCAGGGTTGCTTGAGAGAGACCATCTTCATCCTACGCCTCCTACGGATTGATAAATCTTAGGTCATCCACTTGAGGGAAATTTGCTACTGTCCTACAAACCTCTGCACTTGGAGGCCCAACAACGTCTACAAGAAGAAGATTGTGTAGTAGACATCAGCCTTTTCCTAGTAGTGACCTCCACCGAGCCCCCCCCCCACCGCCACCTCCACCGAGCTCGTCCACCGCCACCATCTCGGCTGAGCTTCACCGAGCACCACCGGCGCGGCATCCCCTCCACTAAGCTCTACCACGTCCGGCATCCACCTCCCCCGCCGCCCCCCTGCCCCGTTGGTGAGCCCCTACTCAATCTCGTTTTTTTGAAATAAAAGGGGTTCCCCCCTATCCATTACAACAAAAGGTGTATATATATGCATAGTGAATAATGTGTGTGAGTGTGTGCTTTGTATGTGTGTGTCTCAGTGAGTGATGTTGGTGTATGTGTGGGTGGATGTGCTGTTGACACTACTCATTCTTTCATGAAGGACATGCATCTATTTTGACAATAGAGAGAGTGAATTCCGTTGCACGCTTCAAGGGTAATCTCTTCCATTCATGTGTAGGTTTTCATTATTTGTAGATCACCTAAATAGTCGCGTAACCTAGGTGTCTCCCGTTCGGAAGGGTTGTATCTATAAATATGCAAGTCTTTGCATATTTATAACCTCAACTCTTTCGAATTGTCCACGTTTTCCATGGACAACCCGAGGATGTGTAGGCAGGTCGTTTTCATGATGTACTTAGATCCAAGACAGAATTTCGACAGTGCCTCCTTGTTGTTCTCTAGATACACATCCTCTTGGCTTATTGTTGAGACGTGTATTTGGAGAACAGTGGGGAGGTGCTGCCGAAATTTTGTCTCAGATCAAAGTACGTCATGGAAGCGGACCCAGCCTACACATTCTCGGGTGGGATTAGGACCTATCTTTACCTATTACATAACTCAGTGCATGTCGTAAAACTTGATGGAACCACTTGTTACATAAAAAAATTATGTGTGTGTTTCACTTTACATCAGAGGATGGAAGAACATGAGTGGATGTACACCGGACATCCCAGCATGGAGGGTATGACCCCTGAGTGGAGGTCAAAGACCAATGATTTCCCGGAATTAGTATTCGCTAGAGAAACGCCAGTTCGTGGAATTTGGTGCCCATGCACGGAGTATGATAACCAGACTAAAAGAGATAAGATTACTATGAGTAAACACTTAGGCAAATATGGGTTTACGCCAGGCTATTACCGGTGGATCGTTCACGGTGATACAAAAAAGTCCAGGGCGGAGGTGGTGCGACAACGCACAGGTGAATATGATACTCGGATTGAAAACCTGTTAGATGACATCTGCCGTGCGGATCCGCGGGAGGACCCAAAATCCGAGGAGCCGCCAGAAAGCCCTGAAGAGTATCATGCAGCTTTGTTTGCGGCACAGAAACCCTTCACGCCCATACACAGGTTACTCAACTAGATGGCATTGCACGCCTAATGGCCCTGAAGGCAAACCATAACATGAGCATAATTTGCTTCCATGAGTTATTGTCAGTTATTGCTGGCCTGTTGCCTAAAGAAAATATATTGCCAAAGAACATGTACGAGTTGAACAAAATCCTCTATTCACATAAGATGTCGTATGAGCAAATACATGCTTGTCCAAACAGATGCATGTTATTTAGAAATGAACATAAAGATACAAATTATTGTGTCAAGTGCAAATCCTCTAGGTATATTGAGGTAATAGATGATGATGGTAGCAAGAGGCAGCTCACAATTGTCGTCAATATCCTTCGATATCTTTCATTCATAGAAAGGATCCAGAGGCTTTATATGACCGAGGAAACTTCCCAATATATGGTATGGGTCGCCAAAGGGAAGATGCACAATACAAAAAAGATGCAACATCCACGGGATGGTGAAGCATGGAAGACATTTGTTGAAATTTATAAGAAAACAGATGACTGGAAGAGTGTAGCTATTGGGATAACAACCGACGGGTTCAATCCATATGGTTTGATGGCTGCCATATACAGTTGTTGGCCAGTATATGTTACCCCCTGAATCTTCCCCCTGTCGTTTGCATGCAACGACATCACATGTTCCTGAAGTTGATAATTCCAGGTCCTAACTATCCCGGGAAGCATATGAGTGTGTATATGGAGCCATTGGTGGACGACTTACTTGTTGCTTAGAACAATGGGGCCTGGACATATGATGCCGTCTCAAAGAAGCACTTCAATATGCATATCTGGTACCACACATCGCTACATGACCTACCGGCATGTGCGATATTTTGTGGTTGGTGTGTAAAGGGTCGCTACGAGATAGAGTTGGGGTATCACCGATTGAAGAGAAGCTTGTCCAACATCGTCTGAGATGGTTTGGGCATATTCAGTGCAGGCCTCCAGAAGCTCCAGTGCATAGAGGACGGCTAAAGCATGCGGAGAATGTCAAGAGAGGGCGGGGTAGACCGAATTTGACATGGGAGGAGTCCGTTAAGAGAGACCTAAAGGATTGGAGTATCACCAAAGAGCTAGCTATGGACAGGGGTGCGTGGAAGCTTGCTATCCATGTGCCAGAGCCATGAGTTGGTTGCAAGATCTTATGGGTTTCACCTCTAGCCCACCCCAACTTGTTTGGGACTAAAGGCTTTGTTGTTGTTGTGTAAAGGGGAAGTGGCCTTGCCTAGTGTGTCGACAGAGTGTGACTTTCATTTGGCTGGCTAAGGGTTACAAGTATGTATGCTTTGACCAACATCGGCAGTTCCTTTGTCTTGATCACCCATACAGAAAAGACACTATGCACTTCCAAAAAGGTGTTATTGTTGATGACCTGCCACCACCTATTATGACCGGTGCCCAGCTTAAGGATGAGTTAGATGCTCTCGAGGAAAAGCTCGATGGGAAAGGTTTTGTGGGATATGGAGAGACACCAGTGGACTCACATTACAAGCTTATGCTGGTTCCCTTACTTTAAAGATCTTCTACTTCCACACAACATTCAAGTAATGCACAATGAAAATAATATTGCGAAGGCTTTACTCGGCATGCTCCTCGACATCGAGAAGTCAAAGGATAACATTCAGGCTAGGATTGATCAAGCCAAGCTATGCAACAGGCCAAAATTAAATTTGGTGCCTCATGCAAAAGGTAATTCTTGGAAGAATCCACCAGCCCCTTTCACCCCTTCAATGCCCCAAAGGAAGCAAATTCTCTAATGGATTGTGAACAACTTGTACTTCCTTGATGGATATGCAGCTAATATCATGAGGGCAGTGAATATGGCTACAAAGCGAATAGGAGGCCTCAAGAGTCATGACTACCATGTATGGCTTGAGCGGATAATGCCTGTGATGATTCGAGGGTATGTCAGAGAGGATATTTGGTGAGTGCTGGCGGAGTTGAGCTACTTCTTCTGTCAGCTTTATGCCAAAGAACTAGATTATGAAGTGGATGCAAAGTTGGAGGAACAAGCACCTGAGTTGCTATGCAAGTTAGAGATGATCTTTCTTCCAGGTTTCTTTAATCTGATGCAACATATGATCTTACATCTCGCGTATGAGGCTAGAATGGGAGGACCTATGCAGTTCTGATGGCAGTATGCCCATGAACGGGAGTTCAAGCATATTCATGGCAAATGTAAGAATAAAGCCCGCATTGAAGCCTCCATAGCCGAGGCATACCTGAACGAGGAGGTGGCCACGACCACGACAAAGTACTATCATGACAGTATTGAGACTAGGTTAAATCCAGCTCCTCGTTACAATGAAGAACCCACCAGTAATGTTTCCGACCTTAGCCTCTTCGAAGGCCAAGGTGGCAAAGCAAGTGGACCAAATCCCAAGAACTTTTCACCTACTGAGTGGTCGACTATTATGATCTATGTCTTGACCAACATGGAAGAAGTGCAACCGTACATAAAGTAAGTGTAGAACACCTTTATTGACAACTACTCACTAGTCTTGAGTTCTAACTCGAATTCTTCCCATTGCTAGGGAATTCCAGAACGAATTCTGGAAGCTACCACGGCCCCCTAGCGACGAAGAATCAACAGACCTTCTTGAAGATACCAATGCTGATGGCGGTTTCATTTCTTGGTTCTGAAGAAAAGTAACTTTTCTAACTTTGTGTTACTTCAAGTTGATCTTACTTACCGGTAATGCTTCCACTAATGAACCAGACAATCTCCTATTAATCTTGGAGGAATATAAGGAGGTTTATATGGACGCCAAAGTGAGAGAAGTAGCCAAAGGTTTTGAATACGAGACCAAGTCATTTAAGGCTTACGACATGAATGGGTATCACTTCCACACTGGTAAACACACGCGTGAGAGGCCCAACCGAAGGTCAATAAATAGTGCGGTCTATTGTCTAGGGACATATGGACGTCACTACTATGGAACCATCGAAGAAATTTATGAGATACTGTATTGTGGTTTACAAGGAGTGAAGCCCATCGTATTCAGATGCAGCTGGCTCAATCCTGAGAAAGTAAGATGAACCCCATGCAGGAAATGATGTCTATATTATGGCTCAATAGGCTACACAAGTGTTTTTTTCTCCCATACATGTGCAGATCTACGGAATATATCGATCTCTTGAAGTGGGATGTCGTGTACAAGGTACCCCCGCGTATCAAGGTACCTACCCCAAACAGGGTCGATTACCATATAAACCCTAACACATGCAAGGGAGAGTTCTTTCAAGAAGCAGACACTAACAAAGACGAAGATGATGCAGAGGAAGATGATGGCGTGCATCACGAACATGATGCTATGGAACATGAGGCCATGGATGACATGGAAGTAGATAATGCAGAGGACGAATACGAGGATGTTTCTGACCCTCGAGATTTGGCATTACTTATGCGATGGAACATGGGGATAGATGAGGATGAGGGCCCCCTAAAGACTTCGAGGATGAATGTATGAACGGGCGTGATAGCGATGATGAAATCCCTGATCCAAATGTTGCACCTAATATTGACCCTTATTTCTAACAACTCCATGTAATCGTGTGAGAATTCTACGTATGTGTGTCACAACTCTATGTATTCGTGTGTGTAAGAACTCTATGTATTCGTGTGTGCAACCACTCTATGTATTCATGTGTGCAACAACTCTATGTATTTGTGTGTGTAACAACTATATGTATTATTGTGACAATTCCATTTATTCTTCATATGTGATATATTTATTGTATTTACATCAAGTTATATCAGCTGTACTAACTGGTTTGTTCTTCTTCGTATCAGGGGATTGAAACATGACAGGTAGCAACAAGAATCCAAAGGAAAGTTTGAAAAAAGTGAATGATCTGTACAATGATCAATTTCCTCGACCGGTGAAAGCGATGGCCGCTCCTTCATCAGTTGCCACAACCGCCAAGAAGGCCAAAGGATTGGCGGATCTAGACACCCGTCCGAAAAAATGTGCGAAACAAGGTCGAGTACGACGCGAGGGAGGAGTAGGAGGCAGACGAGGTGGAGACGGACAAGGAGGGGGAGTAGGTGAGGCGGGAGGGGGAGGCGGACGAGGAGGGGGAGTAGGTGAGGCGGGAGGAGGAGGCGGACGAGGAGGGGGAGTAGGTGAGGCAGGAGGAGGAGGCGGACGAGGATGGAGACGAGGAGGGGGAGTAGCACTACTGGAATCTAGCATTTTGCCATCTGCCAGCTGATACGTCTCCAACGTATCTATAATTTTTGATTGCTCCATGCTATATTATCTACTGTTTTGGACATTATTGGGCTTTATTATCCACTATTATATTATTTTGGTACTAACCTATTAACCGGAGGCCCAACCCAGAATTGTTGTTTTTTGCCTATTTTAGGGTTTCGAAGAAAGGGAATATCAAACGGAGTCCAAACGGAATGAAACCTTCGGGAACGTGATTTTCTCAACAAACATGATCCAGGAGACTTGGACCCTACGTCAAGAAACAAAGGAGGAGGCCACGAGGTAGGGGGCACGCCTACCCCCCCCCAGGCACACCCTCCACCCTCGTGGGCCCCCTGTTGCTCCACCGACGTACTCCTTCATCCTATATATACCTACGTACCCCCAAACGATCAGATACGGAGCCAAAAACCAAATTCCACTGCCGCAACTTTCTGTATCCACGAGATCCCATCTTGGGGCCTGTTCCGGAGCTCCGCTGGAGGGGGTATCCATCACGGAGGGCTTCTACATCAACACCATAGCCTCTCCGATGAAGTGTGAGTAGTTTACCTCAGACCTTCGGGTCCATAGTTATTAGCTAGATGGCTTCTTCTCTCTTTTTGGATCTCAATACAAAGTTCTCCCCCTCTCTTGTGGAGATCTATTCGATGTAATCTTCTTTTTGCGGTGTGTTCGTTGAGACCGATGAATTGTGGATTCATGATCAAGATTATCTGCCAGGACCCCGATTCCAAGTCACATCGATCTAGCCGGTAACACCTCATATCACTTGGCGGCCTCACGCACGGTATTCCCACGGGTGTCGCCTTACCATGGCCCGGGACCGTTTGCGCCTTTTGGCTCACGTATATGATAGTGTCGCTAGCATCCATATGACAGAGAACTCGGGCCGACATGGCTCGTCGTGAACCCAAAGCGGCACCAACCTATGGGGACAGGCATACATGAATCACATCGAGCATGTCGGTCAGCAGCGTGTGAATCCGGGCTATAGCACTGGGCTAACAAGATTCCGGGAACCCGGGCTGTAGCAGGCTAGGCAGGACTCCGGATGTTACCGCGTGACATTTCCCTGAAGGGACAGACACATGAACAAAGTGAAACACATGCCGGCCAGTCAAGTGTCCTGAGCAGTAGTGCTGGGCTAGCACGACTCCGGTGAACCGGGCTGTAGCGGACTACTATGGCTCATGGAAGCACTAGACTACATTTCCCCATAAGAGAGGCTACCAAGGATAAACAACTAGATTGTCGGATCCCACACATACCAAGCATTTCAATCATACACACAATATGCTCGATATGTGTAAATACAACATGGCATCACAACATAACTCTACGACTCAAGCATTTATTCATTAGGCTCCGAGGAGCCAAGTATTACAAACATGGGTCTAATGACCCAACATACAGAGCATACAAACAACAAGCACATGCGGAAGCTTAACTTGTCTGAGTACAGACATCTACAAATGAAGAAGGCTGAGAAGCCTAACTATTTACTAGATCTTGCCGAGGGCACAAGATCGTAGCTGAGGTATCAAGCTAAACGTCGAAGTCCACACGGAACTACTAGCGAGACTGTAGTCTCTCTACAAAACATAAATTAAGCAAACGTGAGTACAAATGTACCCAGCAAGACTTACATCAGAACTAACTACATATGCATCAGTATCAACAAATGGGGGTGGTGTAGTTTGACTGCAGCAAGCCAGCTTTGACTCAGTGGCTAACCTAAACTATGACTGCAAGTAACTCTTTTGAGGTGGCGCACACGAGTCCACATATTCACCATATCAATACACCACTATGGATCCGCTCCCATCTCCCTACGAGAACGCCATCCATAGCACTCATGCTTATCTTGTGCATTTTAGAGTATCCACCTTCACTTGTCTATGAACTGTATAGGCAACCAAGTAGTCCTTTACCGCGAACGCGGCTATTCGAATAGATGATGTTAACCCTGTAGGGGTGTACTTCTTCATACACGCTCTCACCACTTACCGTCATTTACACGACATGTACTCGGCAACCTTCAAGCGGAAGCCCGACAAGGGTGTCGGCCACGGCCTACCTAAACACTCAACTCTCCAATCCAGGTTTATCTCCTATCCAGGTTCCATCCGCAGGGAGTCCGGCCAAGGTTTCCACATACGGCCCTAAACGATGTGTACAGGGTTCCGAGACACCAAACGGGCGCCCGGCATGCCCGGCCACGGTGTATCTGCCGCAACATAGCCCACCCCTAGGGTCAGCGCTACGCACGGCCGCCAACACATATCCTACAAACACCAGAAACTAGTTGCAACTCCTGGACAGAGGACTAGGGTGGTTAAGAAGCCGAGAGGGTCAATTAAGGATCCCAATGCATGGTAGTAACTGGTTCTTAAATCACACATACAGATCTCGGTGCTTAAGGACGGTTCCAATGAAACAACCCACCATGTACTCCTACATGGCCTCTCATCGATACCTTTACCAAATCGTGTTCAACACACTTAGCTCACACACATTAGGACATGTTCACAATTTTCCAATTCATCCCCGATGAATCAGACCTGACACAACTCTAAGCACTAGCAGGCATGACAAGCAAACATGAATGAGTAGGCACATCAGGGCTCAAACAACTCCTACTCATGCTAGTGGGTTTCATCTATTTACTGTGGCAACGACAGGTCATGCAAAGGAAAGGGGTTCAACAACCGCAACATGTTACAGTTGAAACGGTGTTTTCCTAATGCAGTAAAAGAGAGCAGGAGCAAGAGAGGGGGATTGTATCAGAATGAACAAGGGGGTTTTGCTTGCCTGGCACTTCTGAAGATAGTATAGCACTTCATCGGTGTCATCGAACTCATCGTCGAAACCATGTCTGAGGGAGTCCTGGATTAGGGGGTCTCCGGACAGCTGGACTATCTCCATTGGACGGACTGTTAGACTATGAAGATACAAGATTGAAGACTTCGTCTCATGTCCGGATGGGACTCTACTTGGCGTGGAAGGCAAGCTAGGCAGTACGGATATGGATATCTCCTCCTTTGTAACCGACCTTGTGTAACCCTAACCCTCTCCGGTGTCTATATAAACTGAAGGGTTTTAGTCCGTAGGACAACAACCATAACATACAATCATACCATAGGCTAGCTTCTAGGGTTTAGACTCTCTGATCTCGTGGTAGATCTACTCTTGTACTACCCATATCATCAATATTAATCAAGCAGGACGTAGGGTTTTACCTCCATCAAGAGGGCCTGAACCTGGGTAAAACATCGTGTCCCCTGCCTCCTGTTACCATCCGGCCTAGATGCAAAGTTCGGGACCCCCTACCTGAGATCCGCCGGTTTTGACACCGACATTGGTGCTTTCATTGAGAGTTCCTTTGTGTCGTCACCGTTAGGCTTGATGGCTCCTACTATCATCGATAGTGATGCGGTCCAGGGTGAGACTTTTCTCCCCGGACAGATCTTCGTATTCGGCGGCTTTGCACTGCGGGCTAATTCGCTTGGCCATCTGGAGTAGATTGAAAGCTACGCCCCTGGCAACAGGAGCAAGAGAGGGGGATTGTATTGGAATGAACAAGGGGGTTTTGCATGCCTGGCCCTTCTGACGATAGTATAGCTCTTCATCGGTGTCATCGAACTCATCATCGAAACCACGTCTATCGAGAGGGGACAACTTCCGGCAATAAAGAAGGAAACACAATCAATGCAATGCAACAATATGATGCATGATCATGACATGTCGACATGCTGAGATTTGAGCTAATGCAGCTAAGAACAGAAGGGTTTGAGTTGATTTGAACCAAAGGTTCAAATTTAAATTCAAACTAAGAACTTATAATGTGCATTATCATGTTTTGATCTAAGCATCAAGGTTAAGTTGTTTAAACATGCATGAAACCAGTATAGATGGATAGATTAGATTTTTCTGATCATTTTTCATATATAAATTATTTGATTTGTAGCTACGGTTGAATTACTATGATTTTCAGAAGTTTTGGCTATTTTCTGGAATTTCCTGATTATTAATAAATCCAGAAAATATAATACTGCATCAGCATTAGGTCATGCCGATGTCAGCAGGTCAACAGGCGCCAGTCCAGGTCAAACCTGACCAGTGGGACCCACTGGTCAGTGACTCAATTAACTAACATGGTTAAATAGGATTAACTAATCAAATTAACAGGCACTGGGCCCACTGCCAGTGTCAGAAGAGGGGTAATTAGTGCTACACTAAACGAGTCAGGGGCGGGGCCCACATGTATTTACCCCAGGGAGGTCAAACCCCGGGTCGAACGGGTCAAACTCGCCGGCGTGGAGTCACCGGCGAGGTCAGCGGCGGCGAGGGCTTTGGAGAACCCCTCTAGTGCACCGTTCGGCACGCGGTTGGGCTCTCCGGGATGCTGGCGAAGCGGCGCATCGAACGGCGATGGGCTCCGGGTCTAGGGTGGCCGGATACACCAACGGCGAGCAGTGCAGCGGCGGCCGAAGCTCGGGCCCGCTCGGGTTAGGTGCTACGGCGCGAAAACACGCGGACTAAAGCTCGGGGGCTGCTCTACATGAGGCTGCTAACGCGTTGCACACCGGCGCATGACCAAATGGTCACTGGAGTGTCGCTGGCGTCGAGCTTGTGCGGCGGAGCGTCTCGGCTCCGGTGGAGGAGGCGGCTAGAGCTCGAAATCGGGCATGGAGTTAGGGGGAAACGAAGCAGGGGCTCACATGGAGTCGGTAGGGTGGCTCAGCAAGCTCGGGGAGGTCCGGACGGCGGCGGAATCACGGCGGCGATCGTTGGGACCCGAGGATGAAGATGACATCGATGGTGGCACTCTGAGGCCTTCCAGTCGCGTGGATCGGCGGGGACGGCGTAGCGGATGACGGCGGAGCTCGTGGGCCGGTCGGAGGAGCGAGGGGGATGCAGTGGACACAACGGTGATGGGTGCGCTCGGTGTGCTCGGGAGAGAGAAACAGAGGAGGGGGAGGAGCACACGGAGAGTGAGAGGGGTCGGGGATTGCGTGGCGTCGCGGAAGACGTCCAGGACGACAAGGGGACAACCAGGCAGGCAGCTGCCGGCGTGGCACGCCGCGACGCCGTGGCTAGCTTCTCCTCTGCCTTCTGGCAGGAGGAAGAAGACGCCCCTGCCCTCGGTGGGCCGGTCCGGTGGCTAGGCTGCCAGGTGGGCTGGGCCTGCTGGAGGAGCTGGGCCAGGTAAGTGGCCAGGTGAGTCTCTATCTTTTATTTCTATTTTCTAATTTGCAAATTTGTTTTTGATTTAGTAGCAACACCAAATCACTTCTATGAATCCTGAAAATATTCCTGGACACTTGCTGAAATATTTCAGTGTCCCAAAAATAGTTCCAACATTATTTGAACATTTAAATTATTTATAGTATTTAAATGCCCAAAGTCAAATACAATAAGATTTAATTCAAAAATCCAGAATGGCCTAGAAATATGTGCATCATTTTTGGCAGAGGTTTTCACCTTTAACAAAAATCATGGACTTTTCTAAAGGGCATTTGGGTTCATTGAAAATATTTTTATTGAACCTAGTTTAATTCATTTGGTGTTTGGGTTTCAACAATCCCCATTTCAATTTCAAAAGAATTTAAACATGATGCAACACATGACTAGCTAGCTCAGGGCATACTAGAACTAGGGATGTGACAACTCACCCCAACTAAAACAAGAATCTCGTCCCGAGATTCAAGAAGTGAAGTAAGAAGACAAAGGGGTCACAAAACTATCACAGTCTTCTCGATCCAACTGCCCTCACTACAAGAAATATGTCAACTAGTGACCTTATGTCAGTGACCCTGGAAGAATTGGTCATAGATCTATGACCATTTCAGACCAATTGGTCAAAAGCTGTTCGGGGGGCTCCAAATCCTAAACCATTGCGACCATTTTGGTCAGAAAGGTCGTAATTTCCTTACACGAAATGGTCATAAAGCAAACAGCGCTAGTCTGTTGCCTTATTTCTAGTTGTTAACGACCAATATAAATGGTCATAGCCTTGTAAATTGTGGTGGGTTGCGATGACTAGGCGCCATCTCATCAGCTTTGCCTACGTGTCATGTCCATGTGTCAATTTTTGCCCTAGGTTGTGAAGCAACCTATATTTCTGTTATTCCAAAAATTCCCAAACAATTCTCATAAATTGTTTGGATCATATCTTCATCAAATATGTCAAAAAACCTTCCTTGCCTAGTTCAAAAATAATTCAACAATATTCATTTTCCTATTTTGTTCAGAGCAGCACTTTGTGAAGGAAGTACCACTTTGGCATGTCCAAATAGTATCCATTTTCTACAGTGCTTTCCTATGCCCAAATAACCATCCTACACCAAATGCCAGCTCAATCCATTCATTATTTTGAGCCCAGCTTCAACATTCGTATTTATGTCCAGTGTGGTACTTTGCAAAGCAAGTACCACCTAGGCTCCTCCTTTTGAGCTAAAAATTTGTGAAGACGGTCTTCTTAGTAACTGATCATCCTCAGCCAGAACTCACCCCAATTAGCCATGTATATTTCCCGTACCGCTAATCAAACACTTGGCTGCTAATTCATGTTTGAGCATAGATCGGTCTCCTCGTGAGAATCTTATGTTGTAATTTTCTTCCTAGCACCTACCTGGGGAGTGCCCAAGCCACTAGACATGCCTAGGCCGCCCAGAACACATGGCAACGCCACGGTCATGCGGTGACCACGCGGCGGGCATGCGAGTTTACGCGCTCTAGAGTTGGGGCCCTCGGCCACCGCCCAAACCTCGACGTATCGCCACCAAACCATGTATTTATGATTAAATAGGTACTTATGTAACTAGAAATGATTTTTGTAAAAAATAAATAGCAAACTATGAGGCAGCTGCAGTTCAAATTTGACCCGCTTCCAGCTGAATCGGCGGAAAATTGTCTTTTCACGAGAGGTGGATCAAAACTTTTTACACCCAACCATTTTGTCAACTATGCATTAAATATGTCCTAGTATTTTATAAAATTGATTTGGTCCAATTTTGCAACAAATATATGGTAGGTCCTTCATAAAAAAACTCATTTCGGGCACTCGGAAAATGAAAAATGAATTTTCCGTGCAAAGAAAATGAGAACTCCCTTAGGAAACATTGTTTGGAATTCCAAGATGCACCCTTGTGCAAAATATGAGATCATTTGAACAAACTATGCCATGAATGGGGCCATAAGATTGATCATTTCGCTTGAAAGCCATTGATTTCCATACGTGATAGCTCGTTTCTGAGAACACTTTTTAAAAATAATTGCCGTATTACAAGTTTGTTATTTTTCCTGGGAACTTGGCCACATATAATGACACAATGCGAAGGTTTCCCATTTTTTTAATTTTTTTTAATTTTTTATGCCCGTTTCAAAATGCGGTCAAAACGGCGGGAATGACCGTTCCTAGCTAGTGGTTGAATCTTGGGATTTTTTTGGTGTTTCCCTGATTAAATAGATACTTATGTACCTAGAAATGATTTTTTGGAAAAAATAAAGAGCAAACTACGAGGCAGCTACAGTTCAAATTTGACTCGTTTCCAGCTGAATCGGCGGAAATTTGTCTTTTTCACAAGAGGTGGATCAAAACTTTTTACACCCAACCATTTTGTCAATTGTGCATTAAATATGGCCTAGTATTTAAAAAAATTGATTTGGTACAATTTTGCAACAATTTTTTAGGAGGTGCTTCACAAAAAAACCTCCTTTTGGGCACTCGAAAAATGGAAAATGGTTTTTTCGTCCAAAGGAAATGAAAACTTCCTTAGGCAACATTGTTTGCCATTCCAATATGCACCCTTGTGCACAATATGAGATCATTTGGACAAACTATGCCATGAATGTGGCCATAAGATTGATCATTTGGCTTGAAAGCCATTGATCTCCATACGTGATAGCTCGTTTCTGAGAACACTTTTTAAAAATAATTGCCGTATTACAAGTTTGTTATTTTTCCTGGGAACTTGGCCACATATAATGAAACAATGCGAAGGTTTCCCAATTTTTTGATTTTTTTTGAATTTTTTATGCCCGTTTCAAAATGCGGTCAAAACGGCGGGAATGACCGTTCCTGGCTAGTGTTTGAATCTTGGAATTTTTTTTGGTGTTTCTCTGATTAAATAGATACTTATGTACCTAGAAATGATTTTTGGAAAAAATAAAGAGCAAACTACGAGGTAGCTACAGTTCAAATTTGACCCGCTTCCAGCTGAATCGGCAGAAATTTGTCTTTTTCACGTGAGGTGGATCAAAAAAATTTACACCCAACCATTTGGTCAATTGTGCATTAAATATCTCCTAGTATTTTATAAAATTGATTTGTTCCAATTTTGCAACAATTATTTGGGAGGCCCTTCACAAAAAAACCTCCTTTTGGGCACTCGAAAAATGGAAAATGGTTTTTTCGTCCGAAGAAATGAAAACTTCCTTAGGCAACATTGTTTGCCATTTCCCGGTAACTTGGCCACATATAATGGCACAATGCGGAGGTTTTCCATTTTTTTGAATTTTTATGCCCTGTTTCAAAATGCGGTCAAAACGGCGGGCATGACCGCTCGTAGGTAGAAAGATCGAAAATGCAATCAAATTGGTGATCATCCATAAAATATGGTCTAACTTAATTGAAAATTTTAGTGATGGCATTTTGCAAAATATTTTTGCTAGCAGCTTCACACCCCCTTGTGTTTAGCACTAAGAAATAGAGTAATTTCTAATGGCTCATATTTTGAACCAATCAGGACGCAGCCCACGGATCACCCCATTATAGTCGATCTAAGTCGTCCACCTCCTACGGATCCAGCGCCTCTCCTCCCTCGATCCCCTTCCTTCCCTAGAAACCCTAGGTCTCTACCCCTCCTCCCCCATCCAGATCCAGGTCCCTCCTCGCAGCCTCCCTCTTCCCCGATCCCTGATCTAGGTGCTACAACTGTCCCGGCCACCGTCCTCCCCACCACCGTCCCGGCCGCCGCGCCCGCGACCATCCTCCCCGCCGCCTCGGACGCCGCCGCCACCTCCATCGCCTCCCAAGACCCGGCCGCCACGCGCGCCTTCCTGGACCGCCTCTACGACTCGGCCAAGCACTCCCCCTTGGGCGCCCGCCCCTGGACCGAGCTCCTGGACCGTGCCGTGCTCTCACGCCCGGACTCCCTCTTCGACGCCACCGCCCGCCTCCGCAAGAACTTCGCCTACTTCCGCGTCAACTACGCCGCGCTCGTCACGCTCTCCCTCCTCGCGCACCCCTTCTCCCTCGTCGCCCTCCTCGCGTTCCTCGCCGCCTGGTGCTTCCTCTACCTCCTCCGCCCCGCCGACGCCGCCCCGCTCAACGCCTTTGGCCGCACCTTCTCCAACCCCACCGATGCGGCGACCCTGCCGGAGGAGGCAGCGGCGCTCCCCGTGGCCGGGGCGAAGCTGGAGAGGATGCAGCCTCTGGAGTGGCCCCAGAGGGACGCTCTCTGCGGCGAGCTCGGGGCGGGCGATGCCGGGCGCTGGGTCCAGCTCTACGGCTGGGTCGCCCTCCGCCGCTCCCACGCTGGCCTCACCTTCCTTACCCTCCGCGACTCCTCCATCATGGTCCAGGTGACCGACCGATGCACCGCGTCCCGCCTCCCATGGCTCGCCCCCGCCCCGAACCCATCGACCATGAGAAGTTCATCCAGGCCTCCGCAACCCTAACGTTTTTACTTGTTATACTAGCATGCGGGCAGATGCTAGTGTGCAGTTCAGTAAGCACTGTATTTAGGCATGTTATTCGGTTTTGCGTTTAGAGGATTGCGAGGACTGATTCACTGAATTCTTCTTGTGCAGACCTGCCCCCTCCGGCTCCGGGTTTTCACCAAGGTAAGGCCCAATTGTCTCTTTTCTTCTACTCTTTCGTCTTCTTTTTAGCGCACCTGCAGTCGAGAGCGCATTATGATATCCTCAATTCGCTTGGTTTGTGCAATATTTGATTGGATCTTCTGGTCCATGGATGGTTGGTAGCGAAGTAATCGGAAACGTATGGTTCTATCCGAATGATGCTACTAAAACATGGTCCATTACCACTGTGCTCACACTGTTGCATTTTTTAAGGATGTATAAGTTCTGTTCCTGATGGTGCTGTGTAGGTCGATTCGACCATATGGCACCTGTAGTTGAGCAGCACTTGATCAGGTGTTTAACTCTAGTTTTGGCTAATAAAAAGCATGACTTGGTGATACAACGGAGGATCCCAAAACTTATTTATCATAATGTTGGTTTGTTTGATAGGCCTTATGTACAGTTTTAATTCAACATGAAACCTGGCTAATTAGGGGCCAAAGGGCGTGTAAACATAGCTAGACCCATTTATCCGTAATAAACTCTTAAGGATTTTTTTTACTATATAAACTCTTAAGGATTGAACATATAAATTACACACTTTGGATGTCGCAATCATTAAATCTTAACAAAATTTGGTGAAGGCCATCAGAAGTTCAGCACTAACCTATTTATCATGGCTGACAGACGTGCAGTTTGCAAATTCCATTATTTTTTAGCACTCTTAAGTCACTACATGTCATACCATTTTTCAACCCAACAATTTAAACACCACATATGTTCATTGCTCAAGGAGTATCTGTTGGTGTTGGAACTGTGAGCTCAATTTAAGGTGAAGTAC
The DNA here is from genome assembly GCF_003073215.2 of Triticum urartu. Lineage (NCBI taxonomy): Eukaryota > Viridiplantae > Streptophyta > Magnoliopsida > Poales > Poaceae > Triticum > Triticum urartu. The sequence goes on from NC_053027.1 coordinate 59,119,569, forward strand.
TTAGCTGCCAATGTTGTGTCACCATCTTTGGCTGAAAAAATGGACATTATTTTTTAGGAAGATGGATGCTATTCATGTAGTCACTGGATTCTGCATTTTAATTTTCAAGTCAGCTATGGCTATTCTAATCCTTGCCAGAAAGAATTGCAATAAGCATGTAGTGCTTAAGAAATCTGAGAATTTTTTGTTGTGGGCGATCTGGAAAATAGACAAGTAGAGATCCTTACACTCTCCAACTTTTATCTTCTGTAACAGTTCTGAACGATGTCTTCTCAGCGCAGACTGCAGATTTGTGAATAAATACACAGTAATACAGAAAATTGATCCTGGTTATTTTTTTTCTAGGTTGGTGGCCATCACCTAAATGAAGAATTTTCTGGGAGAGGGAAGGAGCCAAAAGATGAAGTTCAGATTTACACGTGGAAGGATGCCACACTCCGGGAGCTCATTGTAGTTAAGTGACTGCGTGGCTGTTGTGGCCTTGCTATGTTTGTATCTGAAGTCACACCTCTATAATTTTTTTCCTATGTTGGAGCGTGTCTAGTTAATGACCGGTGGTTACTTATGCTTATTGTGTATCACATTGAAAAAGAAAATGCACAATGACTTACCTTTGTATGTCAGGATTTTTTCTTCATCTGTTACTCTTCCTTTTGCTAGTGACTTCACTGTCTTGTGAGATTTTGCTTCTTTATTACAGGGTTAAATAGTCCACTGTTTTGTCTGGTCTTTGTGTCTCTCAATGACAGCAATCTGAACTGATGTATTGTGTGCCTTAAAAAGCATGGTTGCAACCATTCCTAATTTTTGTTCGGTTTGGATTTGGATGCAGCAGGTGCTTTGCTCTTGCGCACGGTGTGTGTCACCAGTGCAGCGGTGCTCTGCTCTTGCGCATGGTGACCGGCGTGACGGCGGCTATGTATGGCAGCGACCACAAGCTCATCGGTGAGCGGCTCCCTCTCCTACCCCTAGTTCTCTTTTCTAAGATGTAGTGTTCTATGCAGAAGATCTATTTGCTAGTACTTGGGCTCACTGCTGTTTATATTTGATTATTCTATTATTATGTATACTGAAAATGCTATCACGAATTTACTGCTCATATTCCTGTACAAAAGCCCTCGTGCGAATTAATGACATGCTTCATTTCTGAAAAAATAGGGAAGTTGAAGATTTCGCTAGGAGGCTCAATTCTATTTGGCCTGAAAGAATGCATTTGGGCCAAGAAAGAAGAATTGAGTCGCAACTGATTGGTGGTAATGGTTCTCTGCAGAGATTTTCTGGTAATTTTTTCCATATAGAATAGTTGAAACTGTAGTGAGTAAAGAATTTAGCCCACTCTACTGAATATTTTGGAAGAACAGAAGGTTTTACATACTAAAGGACAGTGTTTGGTTAGTCCAACATAAAGTAGGAATTACCTCATTCTTGCACCAGCTCATTCCATAACCGGGTCAAGTGATAATTTGTATGTGCCCACAGGGTTCAATCACAGGTGAATGCGGTGCGGTAGTGAGTAAAGAATTTGCATTGCCCCATTAATTGAGTTTCTTTTATCTATTCAACACACTCCAACATGTTGGTTTAATCAAATCCTCTAGTAATGCCACAGCTTGTCATGGATGTCGCATTTCCTCTGTTTTTGGGGAATTTCGAGATGTACCATTCTCTATTTTGGGAATTTCTTTGCCGTAAATTATTATAGCCAACTGTTCAGAATTGTTTTTGTAGTGAGCAAATCTGTAGTAATTATAGAGTATTGGCAATTTTGGGAATTTCTTTGCCGTAAATTATTATCTTCTTTCTTCTATTGGCAATTTTCTACTTAGTTCTCTTTTGACATATAGTTTGTTCTCTTTGAATGTGCAGATGGTATGATGTGGTGGTTATCTTTTTTCGTTGCTGGAACCTGGATGTCATATGTTATGTGATTTGAGCCAAATGGCATATTGTAATCTTTTTATTGCTGGTTTTTATGTACGATGTCATGAAGATGTACGTTTGAAATTTTTCTTTGATAGCAAAATTGTATTCCTGTGTACATGCTGCTTTGACAGCAAAATTATGAAAATTTCTCAACAATATATATGGGCAAAATTGTATTCCTGTGTACTACGCCTGAAAAGGCTACAGCCAACTGATGATGTTACTAGAACCTGACAACTGGGACCCATCTGACTAGTGGACCCTTCTTTTGGGAAAAAAAGAAAAACTAAATTCGTTTAGACAAAAAGGTCACAACCCAACAATAAAAAGGCTGCAATATTAGGCTTGGCCCATGAACCCAACCAAAAATTAACAGACAGAAAAAAACACAAATAGGCTGAATTGTTGGGCTAGGCCCATGTAGAAAATCGAATTGGACCGGGCTGATTCTTGTGCCACATCAGATTGCCTCGTCGGATGCCTACGTGGCCTGGGGAGGCTGCTAGTGACCAAAACAAAATAATAGGCATATTTTGGTCAAAAATGTCTACGACCTTCTCACAGAGAAGGTCGTTAATTTCAGTTTACGACCGCTAGCTTTTGACCTTCTATTTTTGGTCACAAAAAGGTCGCAAATGAAAAACTATGACCTTCCAGTGACCAATAGTGGAGGTCACAAGATAGCATATTTGTTGTAGTGCCTTCTCGAAGATACCAATATATTGCATCACATTGCTCTTGACGTCTTTGTCTTCGAGATCTTCATCCAACACGATGGCGGCAGAAGGAAACTCTACCAGAAACGATCTTCTCAAAGATCGAGCAACTCCAGATCAACTCATGGAGTGATACGTTGAAACATCTCTTGGGCTGAGACACAAAACACACATCGAGAGAGATGGAAGGTAATAGATGACAAGGGTTCAAATTGGTAGGCAACAATTCCACGCTGGAGTAGGATGGTGCATGGTTTCAAAGTAGCGAGGAGGTAATTTCCATGATTCCATAACGGGACACCTTAGGGAAAGGTGACTCGTAGAGCATTTCCCTTAAGTGGAAAAAAGAAGTACTTTTGATACAAAGATCATTGAAACTCTTTATACCAGCCTCGGGCAATCACAAACGATCGTGTGAAGGAGCTCGAAGGAATGGCATACTCGGACTAGAATGAATGATGTGGACTACCTTGTTGAAGACAACGCAATGGATGATTTTGCTTGCACGTGCTCTTAAGAACTTGAGCATTTCCATATTCATCAAGGTGTTACCAACATCCGTGGCACGGATGTTGGCAACACAACATACTACCATGATGACTAGTGATGGATGATGCGGATATGAAGGAAGATAGAACCTTCTCAGACTTCCCCTTAGCGAGGCTAAGGAAATAGAATCTGGATGATCGACCGAGAGACATTTAGCACTCCGCTTCTAATGTTCTCCTTGATGTCCTAGCGTACTCCATTCATAGATATGGTTTGTTATCTAGAACATCAAGTAAAGGGTCAGACTTCGGGAACACAAAAAATCCATAATGAACAACTATTGGAATAAATTCTACGAGATCCTTATGGGGAGGTGGCCAACTTTCTCAATCAAGATACTACAATAATAAGTCTTCCGGTTGGGTGTGTTGGCCACAACATCCACTTTACCGGGTTACAGAGAGACCAATATTACAGTCCTTGAGAAACGTTCCAACCATCATATCTTCCTGGGATTCAGATCTGGTTGGTGTCAGGATAATCCAGACTCATCAGGTCTGGAAATAAAAATGAAATTTTGCAACACAAATTGATGAGATGACGTTGCGAGAATCTCGGGGGAATGAACTACGATAGTAAGCTCCAAAACATGAGCCGGTTCTGCTACAAGCATGTGAACACGCTATCCTAGACAAGCATGGCCACCTGGTAGTCTTACAATGAAACACTACCGAGTTCAGGAGGGAACCATCAACGAGGATATCGAAGTCCTTCCGTAAGTCTAGCTCCTAAGAAGAAACTTCTTCTCCTTGAACAAACCAATCAGTGACTTGGTGTGCTAGGAACACATATGGAGTGGAGGTAATTAATCTACCAAACCATAGAATACTTCGCACGTATGCATGACTGATTTGGGATGATTCCAAGGGAAACATAACAAACCTTTCTCAAATTCATGGCGGCAACTTACACCTAATGCACGTGAACTTGGAGAAAGTCACTTCTTTCATCCAAGCATAAGCTTCATGAACGGAACATGAAGGCATTGCTTACAAAGTTTTCAACACTAGGTTGATGTTCAACATGAATCCTGGGGGGGGGGACAAAATGTAGCTAATGGGTTCAACAGCAACTCATCAGAATTTCCATATCACTGGACTTCCACCATCATGTGAACATGGTGATAGCATTGGTCAGACCAAAAGATGTAATGGTGTATGCTCGAGGAATCAACCACGAGTAAGACAACATTACGAATATCGTTGGTTCTAACTTGATTTGACGATAGCCCATACTCAAATCAAGGTTTGGACAAGACAATAGGTCCAACAACTGATCACGGGGATCAGTCGATGAAGATATCATCTATCTTCAACACACACACACGCACACACACACACAAGGATATCCCTTCACATGAACTAAGTCAGACAAGCTTCCATCTTCCAAATCTCCAAGTTGTTGTTTAGCTTAACCAACTAGCTCGGGGGTATCCAACACAGATTCTTGGAGAATGGATGGTTTAGAGAAAAACCAACATGATCACGAACTCAACATAGCGATCAGGGAACAACCTGGTAATACTTCCGAGAAGATATTCGGAAAATCATGAACCACCGATATGTTATTAAGCTCGAGAACAATCTTTCTTTTCAGGGCAAGACAATATGATCAAGGAGCGAGGGATTGTCACAATCCTAACTCATTGGTCGATGAGTGCACCCGGAGATATGGACTAGGTAGCACGATCAATCTTAGGATGATGATTCAATAACCAACACGCTAAGGATGAAATTGTTGTCCATTAGCTACCAAGCAATGAAGTTGCTAGTAGTATTCATTTCACACATCATAATTCACTCGTCGTCATTCCGGTTGCAACAACATGGGGACCGAGGAATGAAAAATGATGGCGAGAAGTACCACTATATCAAGAGTTCATAGGATGGTGTGCAATTGCCATGACAATCTTGATATAAAGATGGTAATACTCCAAGGTAGAACAGAATCAAAAGCTGGATTGGCATTTGATTTGAGGATTACAACTGCTTTGACCCAATCCCGGATATGGATGAGGTACTAGAGTTTGTTTCTCCTAGACATTCCGGAATAGAATGGCTTGACGGTCCACAAGAATAATAGGCATTGATGAACACGAGTGCATAACTACTCCTGACTATCAATTGATAGGCGAGGGTCGGATAACAACTAAAGAGGGACAACTCAAAGGAACATATAACTTTCTGAGTTGTGGATGCATAGATTAGTATGTCGAGCAAGGCTCAACATTTCTTCCGGATAACCCATGCAGAAAGGTAGAACTGGCTGATTCATAATGCAGAATGGAGAACTCATCAAAAGCACTCTGGTTTGTGATCTTTTGGTTCAAAAGAACTTCTGCCATAAGCAGTTCATGGTACTTGGAAGAAGAAAATACCACGGACCTCGAGGACTATCGCAAAGGTTACTAATATTCTAAAGGAACTAGCAAACACTATCAACAGAAGGTAAGTGGAGTGAATCTTGGGTTAGGAACCCAAGAGTAGAATACCTACTACTAAATGGCATCATGGGATGCTTTCGAGAACAATGGCCAGAATCATCACACCGAGAATACAAAGCATTGCTAGATTACTAGGTGACTCTCTATGACACCTAGGGTCATAATAATAGCTCCAACATATATGTCGAGGCAACAGAGTACCTCAACTCAGTGGCTAGTGTGCTTATTCTGACCAAAAGGACATCGGGAACGGAGGAAGGATTTGCAAATGCATCAGATTCTTTAGAAATCTGGAATGACTCGGGCAGCATAACGGCTGTAAATGCTCGAAAAGATTTGAGACATCCTGCAAAATGGTGGCATAACCACTTAACATTGCAATATCAAGTTTCCAAGTCCAACTAACAACACACTGGAGTAGAAGAAACTGGACTGAGGCTTAAATCCAACAATCCTAGGCAACTACGGTTTAGTAACACGTCATCCTGAGAGATAGAAGAGAAGCTTAGTTCTTAACCCCGTAGAAAAGATAAGATGACTCAGATCAGAAGGTCATGAGGATAAGGAGTAAAAAGAGCCTTACGTTCCCTTCCACAATCAATTGCCCTACATAACTAAACCATTTCTAGACTCAACTTCGACCGGTTGGCTTGGTAATCCTACAGGCAGTCAGGCTCTGATACCAACGCTGTCAGGACCCCGATTCCAAGTCACATCGATCTAGCCGGTAACACCTCATATCACTTTGCGGCCTCATGCACGGTATTCCCACGGGTGTCGCCTTACCATGGCCCGGGACCGTTTGTGCCTTTTGGCTCACGTATATGATAGTGTCGCTAGCATCCGTATGACAGAGAACCCGAGCCGACATGGCTAGTCATGAACCCAAAGCGGCACCAACCTATGGGGACAGGCATACATGAATCACATCGAGCATGTCGATCAGCAGCGTGTGAATCCGGGCTGTAGCACTGGGCTAACAGGACTCCGAGAACCCGGGCTGTAGCAGGCTAGGCAGGACTCCGGATGTCACCGCGTGACATTTCCCCGTAGGGACAGACACATGAACGAAGTGAAACACATGCCGGACAGTCAATTGTCCTAAGCAGTAGTGCTGGGCTAGCAGGACTCCAGTGAACCGGGCTGTAGCGGACTACTATGGCTCATGGAAGCACTAGACTACATTTCCCCATAAGAGAGGGTGCCAAGGATAAACAACTAGACTCTCGGATCCCACACATACCAAGCATTTCAATCATACACACAATATGCTCGATATGTGTAAATACAACATGGCAACACAACATAACTCTATGACTCAAGCATTTATTCATTAGGCTCCGAGGAGCCAAGTATTACAAACATGGGTCTCATGACCCAACATACAGAGCATACAAACAACAAGCACATGCGGAAGCTTAGCTTGTTTGACTATAGACATCTACAAATGAAGAAGGCTGAGAAGCCTGACTATTTAGTAGATCTTGCCGAGGGCACAAGATCGTAGCTGAGGTATCAAGCTAAACGTCGAAGTCCACACCGAACTACTAGCGAGACTGTAGTCTCTCTGCCAAAACATAAATTAAGCAAACGTGAGTACAAATGTACCCAGCAAGACTTACATCAGAACTAACTACATATGCATCAGTATCAACAAATGGGGGGTGGTGGTGTTTGACTGCAGCAAGCCAACTTTGACTCAGTGGCTAACCTAAACTATGACTGCAAGTAACTCTTTTGAGGTGGCGCACACGAGTCCACATATTCACCATATCAATACACCACTATGGATCCGCTCCCGTCTCCCTACGAGAACGCCATCCATAGCACTCACCCTTATCTTGCGCATTTTAGAGTATCCACTTTCACTTGTCTATGAACTGTATAGGCAACCAAGTAGTCCTTTACCGCGGACGCAGCTATTCGAATAGATGATGTTAACCTTGCAGGGGTGTACTTCTTCATACACGCTCTCACCACTTACTGTCGTTTACACGACATGTACTTGGCAACGTTCAAGCGGAAGCCCAACGAGGGTGTCGGCCACGGCCTACCTAAACACTCAAGTCTCTAGTCCAGGTTTATCGCCTATCCAGGTTCCATCCGCAGGGAGTCCGGCCGAGGTTTCCACATACGGCACCGAACGATGTGTACATGGTTCCGAGACACCAAACGGGCGCCCGGCATGCCCGGCCATGGTGTATCTACCGCAACATAGCCCACCCCTGGGGTCAGCGCTACGCACGGCCACCAACACATATCCTACAAACACCAGAAACTAGTTGCAACTCTTGGACAGAGGACTAGGGTGGTTAAGAAGCTGAGAGGGTCAATTAAGGATCCCAATGCATGGTAGTAACTGGTTCTTAAATCACACATACAGATCTCGGTGCTTAAGGACGGTTCCAATGAAACAACCCACCATGTACTCCTACATGGCCTCTCATCGATACCTTTACCAAATCGTGTTCAACACACTTAGCTCACACACATTAGGACATGTTCACAACTTTCCAATTCATCCCCGATGAATCAGACCTGACACAACTCTAAGCACTAGCAGGCATGACAAGCAAACATGAATGAGTAGGCACATCAGGGCTCAAACAACTCCTACTCATGCTAGTGGGTTTCATCTATTTACTGTGGCAACGACAGGTCATGTAGAGGAAAGGGGTTCAACTACCGCAACATGTAACAGTTGAAACGGTGTTTTCCTAATGCGGTAAAAGAGAGGAGGAGCAAGAGAGGGGGGTTGTATCGGAATGAACAAGGGGGTTTTGCTTGCCTGGCACTTCTGAAGATAGTATAGCACTTCATCGGTGTCATCGAACTCATCGTCGAAACCACGTCTGAGGGAGTCCTGGATTAGGGGGTCTCCGGACAGCCGGACTATCTCCATTGGCCGGACTGTTAGACTATGAAGATACAAGATTGAAGACTTCGTCTCATGTGCGGATGGGACTCTACTTGGTGTGGAAGGCAAGCTAGGCAGTACGGATATGGATATCTCCTCCTTTGTAACCGACCTTGTGTAACCCTAACCCTCTCCAGTGTCTATATAAACCGAAGGGTTTTAGTCCGTAGGACAACAACCATAACATACAATCATACCATAGGCTAGCTTCTAGGGTTTAGCCTCTCTGATCTCATGGTAGATCTACTCTTGTACTACCCATATCATCAATATTAATCAAGCAGGACGTAGGGTTTTACCTCCATCAAGAGGGCCCGAACCTGGGTAAAACATCGTGTCCCCTGCCTCCTGTTACCATCCGGCCTAGACGCATAGTTCGGGACCCCCTACCCGAGATCCGCCCGGTTTGACACCAACATTGGTGCTTTCATTGAGAGTTCCTCTGTGTCATCGCCGTTAGGCTTGATGGCTCCTACTATCATCGATAGCGATGCGGTCCAGGGTGAGACTTTTCTCCCCGGACAGATCTTCGTATTCGGCGGCTTTGCACTACGGGCTAATTCGCTTTGCCATCTGTAGTAGATTGAAAGCTACGCTCCTGGCCGTCAGGTCAGATTTGGAAGTTTGAACTACACGGCCGACATCCGCGGAGACATGAACTTCGACGGATTCGAGCTGCAGCCGGGTGTACCGCACTGTCGCGATGGGTATGACCTAGCTCTGCCGCCGAACAGTACCCCAGAGGCCGCTCCCGCATCAGCTCCGACCTTTAGCTCGGAGCCAACTGCGCCAAATGAGGACGGGTTGTTAGACACCGCCTCAGGGGCTGCAGTCTCAACGGCGATCGAGCCAAACACCAGCCTAACCCTCTGCGGAGCCCGTGACTCCAAGGTGCCGGACTCTTTTTCTGACTCCGAACTGCCCGCGCCCCTGCCAATCGAATCCAATTGGGCGCCGATCATGGAATTCACCACTGCGGATATCTTTCAGCACTCGCCCTTCGGCGACATTCTGAATTCACTAAGGTCTCTCTCTTTGTCAGGAGAGCCCTGGCCGGATTATGGCCAACAAGATTGGGATGCGGACGACGAAGAAATTCGACGCCCACCCACCACCCACTTAATAGCCACTGTCGATGACTCAACCGACATGCTCGACTTCGACTCCGAAGACATCAACGGTATGGACGACGATGCGGGAGGCGAAGAGGAACTACCGCCCACAGGGCGTTGGACGTCCACTTCATCATATGACGTATACATGGTGGACACACCAAAGGAAGACGACGAGGAGGAACGGAAGGACGCACTGAAGGCTTGTTACCTCGAGAAGCAGTCAAAGCGGCGGCGCAAGCACCGCCCCAAATCCCGCCTCGGCAGAAATAACGATCATACAGACCCAGCGTTGGAGCAGGGCGAACCACTACCAGACCACGGCAATACAGAGAATCAAACCGAACAAACCAATTCTGTCAAAGATAATAGTCCGGACGACATAACACCGGACAGGCACCCGGAGCAGCAGAATGCTCGTCAAAGGCTTGTTGCCACCGCGAGGAGTCTGAAAAAGCAGAAGCAAAGGCTCAAGGCTACGCAGGACACACTCCAAATCAGAAGGAGTAAAGTACTCAACACAGCAGCGAAGTATAGCGACAATCGCCCCACCAAGAGCTACCCAAAGCGAAAGTTGCTACCTGAATTCGATGAGGAGGCCTCAGACCCCCCACAACCAAAAATCAAAGCAGCCACCTGGCCGGATACACGACCTCACAGCCAACATAGAGCGGCAAACAATGCCACTCACAAGACAATAAGCGATCCACGCGAGGGCTCGCATCAAAAGGACAGCGCAACCAGATCCACCTATGGACCACGCAAGCGCGCCCACCATACAATGTAACACAACAAACATCCGAACAATACGGTACACCAAAATACAGGGGTGCCGCACACCCCCTATGTTTCACCGATGAGGTGCTGGACCATGAATTTCCAGAGGGATTCAAACCCGTAAACATAGAGGCATACGACGGAACAACAGACCCTGGGGTTTGGATCGAGGACTATATCCTCCACATCCATATGGCTCGAGGAAATGATCTCCACGCCATCAAGTACTTACCCCTCAAGCTCAAAGGGCCAGCTCGTCACTGGCTTAAAGGCCTCCCCGAAAACTCCATTGGAAGCTGGGAAGAGCTCGAAGATGCTTTTCGGGCAAATTTTCAAGGGACTTATGTCTGACCTTTGGACGCGGACGATTTGAGTCATATAACTCAACAGCCCGGAGAGTTAGCCCGAAAACTTTGGAACAGGTTTCTTACTAAAAAGAACCAAATTGTCGACTGTCCGGACGCCGAAGCCTTGGCAGCTTTTAAGCATAGCATCCGTGACGAATGGCTTGCCAGACACCTCGGCCAAGAAAAGCCGAGAACAATGGCAGCATTAACAAGCCTCATGACACGCTTTTGCGCGGGTGAGGACAGCTGGCGAGCCAGATGCAGCACCAGCGACCCCAGTACATCTGAAGTTAGAGATGGAAACGGGAAATCACGGCGCAACAGCAATAATAAACGCCAGAATAAAGAAGACAGCACGAAGAGCACGGCAGCAAACGCCGGATTCAAAAGCTCTTGGCCAGGTCAGCAAAAGCCACCCTCTAAAGGCGCCAGAGACGAACTGTCCAGCCTAAACAAAATTCTGGACCAAATATGTCAGATCCATAGCACCCCTGGTAAACCCACTAATCATACCCACAGAGAATGTTGGGTCTTCAAGCAGTCCGGCAAGCTCAATGCCATACACAAGGGGGAGGATACACCAAGCGAACACAAGGATGAGCCTCTCAAGCAAGCCACTGGGGAACAAAAGAAATTTCCACCAGAAGTCAAAACAGTAAACGTGTTACACGTGATCCAAGGAACAAACAAAACGGCACTCCCAGAAAATATGCCCAAGGGCCTATCACCGCGGAGTCCTGCCACTGGTCGTCCCAACCGATCACTTTCGACCATCGTGATTACTCAGCAAGTATCCGGCGTGCAGGATGGGCTGCCCTGGTATTAGATCCAATAATTGATGGATACCACTTCACACGAGTCCTGATGGACGGTGACAGCAGTCTAAACCTGATATACCAGGACACAATCCGCGAAATGGGGATAGACCCAAAAAAATTTGCCATAGCAATACTACCTTTAAAGGAGTAACGCCAGGCCCAGGGGCTCATTGCACGGGCTCCCTGCTACTAAAGGTTATATTCGGCTTCCCCGATAACTTCCGTAGCGAACATTTAACCTTCAACATCGCTCCATTCCAAAGTGGCTATCAAGCACTACTCGGACGCGAAGCTTTCGCTCGCTTTAATGCAATACCACACTACGCTTCCCTCACACTCAAGATGCCCGGCACACGTGGCATCATTACAGTAAACCGAAGTATTAAGCGATCTTTGCGTGCCGAAGAGAGTGTGGTTGCCTTGGCAGCCGCACACTAAAAACGGCCTCACCACATTTAATAGGTCGTCAAGACCTCGGACACGGTTAGACGAGTCCAACGCAGCTATATGTAATTCATACCGGATCAATGGTCACACCCCTATTACAAATACAAGGGGCTCAACGCGCGTAGACAAGTGGCAATTTTTACTCATCTTTTTGCACGACAACTTTTTTACCTAAGTTCCTCTCTTTTACAGATGCACAACGGAGACACAGGCGCAGACGTGCAGCAGGGATCCGCCCCAAGGATTCTTTTTAGATTAAGACCCTGCGTAAACCTTTTTTACTGTCTCTTGTTGATACATATCCACCGAATTCTCAGCACAGTTGAGAAGGATGCTGACGTCTTGGCATGTGGCCACATCAGAATAATGCACGTACCTGGACACAAGGGGCTTCTTACAAAGGGCACTATTTATGCCCGGTTTATACCATAAAGACCAAATACCTTAGGGAGTGTTCAGCGTCGTGAGTTTGGCCTTATATGCATTAGCTCCGAATCATTGTCTTTGGTCAAATGTTGGGTTTGCCCGGCTCCTGTGTTTTGGTCTTACGTTCCGCTTTATCGGCTAAGGTAACACTAGGAGAACTACTGCGATTGTGCCCTGGTTCATCCGGACGAGCACCTTAGTAGAGAAAGCCGAAAACTGACTGTCATGATATAGCGTGAGACTGGTCAACCACTGGATGACCTATCGGAATGTTAGAATTCCTCCGCCTTAACGAAGGGCCGTTTTCCGGCCAGGCATGTACGCACCCCGTGATCGGGAGAGTGCAGAGCCACCAGGGGCTATCTAGTAGCCCCACTATCAAACTCCTATGGCTAAGTGAAAGTGTTAAAGCATTATAGTCTGGTTGCCTCGCTCGCTACGCTATCACCTCCTTAATAGGACCAAGACGTTGGGTTAAGTGTGAACACGTGTTTTTTGCGAGCACCTCCGCATTATATGAATGAGGGTTGAAGCCGACGGCTGCAATCTTTCAGGTTATACACATGTATACATAAACGGCCGCACAGGAGGCATCACACTACTTTCAGGAAAAAGTATAAACATAGCCTTATAAAAACTTCATAAAAGCATTGTGTTTACAATGATAATACATATCACTCAAACATAATATTCTTCGAGCACTGGGCCTCTATCAAACGAGCACCCTCGAGAACCTCCTCGAAATAGTGCTCGGCAGCCACTCGGCCTATGGCCGAACCCTGCGCCGCAACAGTGGTAGCGTCCATCTCCGCCCAGTATGCTTTAACATGGGCAAGGGCCATCCGCGAGCCTTCTATGCACGCTGACCTCTTCATCGCATTAATGCGAGGCACCGCACCAAGGAACTACTGCACTAAGCTGAAATAGTTGTTCGGCTTTGGCTTTTTCGGCCATAGCTGATCCACAACAGACCTCATGGCGAGTCCGGACAACCTATTCAGTTCGGCCCATTCGGCTAGCTGGCCAGTCAATGAAAGCGGACGCTCTGGAACGTGGAATTGCGACCAGAACAGCTTGTCCACTTCACGATCTGTCTGACCTTGGAAGTACTTGGCTGCATCGGCAGCGCTCGCCGCCAAATCCATATACGCATCTACCGAACTCCACGGCCGATCCAGAGGGGCATACCGTGGATCTCCGAACTTCCTCCGTAACATGAAGGGTTTCCCAGCCGCAATATCCCCGACTTCCCGTAGCTCCTCCTTCTTCACTCTCATAGCAGAGCGGGTGTCTTTGTCCGCCGCCGTGGCCTTCTCAAGGTCCGTTGCCTTCGCTCGGTTTTCTTTTTCAAGGACCCGGCAACGGTCGGCAGTGTCTTTTAATTCTACGGCCATCTTGGCCATCTTCTCTTGGCTCTCGTAATGTGCGGCCTTCTCGGCTTTCAACTCTTCGGCCACCTTCAAAGCAGCGGCATTACTAATCCTTGCTTGTTCCTTGGCTTGGGCAAGTTCTGCCCGCAAGGTTTCCACGGTGGCAGCTCCATCTGCAGTCACAACATATTAAAGATACTGGCATCATGTTGCTCTTACTATGTGGCGTTCACCAGATAATAACACTTACCCTGTGCCTCGTCAAGCCTCTTGTTAACAAGCTCAATGTCGGCGTCTGCCGCATCCAGTTGCCATTTTAATTTGGCAAACTCACTAGTCTGGTTACCCACCGGAGCTTCCACCACCTGCACATAAGGGCAGTCTGGTTATTGCCTGGGAATATGATCCTCTATTCGCCGCCGTTCTAGACGACAACCAGAGTCTCAGGGGCTACTATCTACACAGGTCACACCTAACATGTGCAGTACTATCACGTATGATCTCACGTACCCCAAAGCTTGTCAGTAGACTCATAAAGGCTTCATGTAATCCGCTTTCGGTGGACGAGATTCTCTCCATCACCGTACCCATCAGCATATGGTGTTCTTTTGAGATGGCCGCTCGCCCCACCAACTCCCTCAGAACGTCCGACCGCACACCAGACGGTGCCGGACTCTTTTGTCTGCTCTCTTCGGGAGCCGGACGCTGGGGACTTCGGGGGTCTATGGGATTACTTCTGGCCTCACCGGATCCGGAGAGGCCCTCCACGACGACACTTCGGGGTCGCCCGCTTCTTGAGCAGAGGAGTCCGGGAGAGGCGTTTCGCTCTCCATCATCTCTGGAAGAAGATCCCCCGAAGACGAGCTCATCTGAGAGGGGCTAAGGCTTGAACTGCAAGATATATGCGGTGGTTATTTTCTCAGAAAAAAGATAGCATACCTTTACTATTAAAGTATTTTGGATCACTTACGATTCGTTGGAGGGCTGATCCCCCCGCGTACTTTGTGCGGCAAAAGCACCCCCCGAGGCAGGACCCTATGTGGGAGACTTCTTCTCCCTTTTGGAGGCTTCGGCTTCCGGATCCTCGGAAGCAGTCCTTTTCCTCCCCCGGTTGTCCTCCTTCGTGGAGATGCTCATTCCCTCGGTTGGAACCACTACACCACAACACTACATCCGCGACAGTCAGGTTTGTTGGGAAAATAGCTTCCCATGACAGACGGTCGGTTGGGAAAAATTATTTCCGACGATCTTGTCTGTTGGGGAAAGTCCAGACGGGAAAAGCCTTTCCCGACCGACATATCTTTGCCGACCGATCGCTTGTTGGCTATGGGGCACTTTTCCCGACCGACATTCTGTTGAGCCTGCCATGGTCCTTTCCCGACCAACAGTCTATTGGGCCTGCCATGAAGCTTTCCCGACCGACTGTTTGACAGAATTTGTTTTCCCGACCAACAGTCTATTGGGCCTTCTAGGAGGCTTTCCTGACCGACTGTGTGACAGGGTTTGTTTTCCCGACCGACTTTTCGTTGGCCTATGCATTAGCTTTCTTCGACAGACTATGAGATGGTTTTTTCGTTTTGCCCACAAACATCAAATAGCCCTCAATAGCTTATATTTGCGTCACCAACAAAATATCAATCAAGTTTCATGTTTCATAACAATAACATGCATGTCCTCACAATAATAAACCATAACCAAACAATAAAACATTAATTAATTTCAGATGTAAATAGTTCATCCATTACAATATGGTTCATTTTGTCAGACACAATGCGAGTTTACAATATGGTATATAAAATGCATCTCCAACGATTCAGTCACCATTACACAAAATATCCCATTTACACAAACCACCGGCTTCATGTTTCCTCATCCTCTTGCCTGTCTTTCCTACATAATGTAAAGAAGTTGTGATTACATTCATAAAGACAATGGCACCATAAAAATTTGTATAAAGCATCGCATTGAGAACAACTATTACTTCACAAGGCAAGCTAGTACCGACACACCTACTAAGAAAGGCACTCCATTCAAGTTTAGGTAACCATGTAAAGGGGCATACTAAGCACTAGTTAAAGTGTCCTTATTTCTAGACACTATATTCATTGATAACAAGAAGGCTTCTGTGAATATCAACAAGTTAAATTATACAAGGAGCTGCCCATTAGATGACTTTACTGTGACCGCATTAAAATTTAGAAAGTAGTTGGCAACATAACGAATGGTTTTAAACTAAAACTGAGAGCGACCTTCTCCGACATTAGCTCATTTTATGGAGCGTAATTGTATTTCTCACCAAATATTAAACATAATGGGCCAAAAATATGTAGGCGTTTACAGAATACTTCAGACTTTATTTACCGCGGTAACTTCTATAGCTCAGACATCTAAAAGCAGCCAAGCTAGATACTACAATTACACTATACAAAATTTATCCATGTTCTGGTTCTTTTGTCATATGATTAATAGATGCATCAAAATACCTGATAATGAGCTAGCAGGTCGACATATCTTCGAGTATGAGAGGTGAACTGTACATAGCCAGGAATTCCCAGGACACCATGTGCTAGAGGTTTTTGAAAATCCATTTCTGCAGCACAAAGCACATTGATCAGTGTTGGCAACGCTCCTGCATACCCTTTAGGTAGATAGGCAAATGCTTGCACACCATGTGTCGATTGAACCCTGCAAACTTCAGAGTGTCAATGGTGTCAAGTAGAAGTAACAAATGCATCTATAATATTCAATTGGTTAGGTACACACTTAAAACTTCAGAAAATCTCCAGAGATAGACTTGTTCTATCTTCTAAGTGGTATCAGGACTGATGCAAAATGTCCAACCAACTGTTCGACATTCAATTGTAACCTATCTTAGTATCTGAAAATGTAATCCGCTGAGCGTAAAATTTCCATCCCAGCATGAAAATTTATTGTTCAAATCAGTAGAGAAGTTATTTGCAACAGAAATGGACCACGAGATAGTAGTATGATTGTACATCAGTCCGATGGTGTATTTCTTTTCTTCATTCTAAGAAAAATACAATCATGCTTGTGCTTTCATCCGCTAATCACAAATGACTAATGAAAGGATGATGTATAGATGAGCGACCAGAAAAGATCTATGTACCTCTTACCTGACTGCGATGCCATTGTGCATGAATAGAAGCAGCTTCTTGAAGAATCCTTGGTTCTTCCTCTTGTTCCAGATTCATGTACAGCTATTCGGTTGCACCCTCACATGTTAACATGTACGTAGGTTTGATTGCTGAGTTCTATATCGAATATTCTGCAATGTTATTGCACATAAATGGATGTATTCATTACACTTATTACAAAGAAAAATATAGTATCTCCCAAAGAAAATAATCATGGATTCATGTACAGCAATCATGTTTTCATTACACTTACCATCAAAGCATTAATCATGTATAATGCTGAAATAACAAAATAGGTACTTACCCGGGAAAATCATGTATCCTGGATTTTAGTGGTTCCAGGATAAATACCTATTTTATCACCAATCCTCAAACTTAACAAAGTAAGCAGCCTCACTTATTAATCATGGAGCTGGTCATCTTTAATGGCTAATATCTATTATGCAAAATTTATTTTAGCTAGTCACCTACCACAAAGATAAAACAATAATCAAATCTAGGTCAGAGGTGGAGGCAAGGGGTGCGAGCAGGGGTCAGACACCCCCCATCACCTCGCCCCTGTGAGTTTTCGTTACCTGGTACTGATATGAACTGTACGTATACATAAAGTGCAAACCTGTATTTTTTTAGTGTTTGACACTAATGGCCTAGCATGAATTTTCCAGCCCAAACGCCCAGCGTGAGAAAGCATCGCTTGATGCCCTGATCTCTTGTTGTACGCATCAGAAAAAAAGACTACATGCATCCGTGAGATCAGGTAGTCTGTTTCCTATCCTTCCGGTAATTTTGTTCGTGGGTATCATGGCTTCTAGGGCTGCTGGCTCCGTGTTCCCTACGTCGTCGTCTCCTCTGCCCGTCCACAGCTGCGGCACAAGGCGGAGGCCACTCCACTCCTGTGGAGATTGAATCCACGATGAAGACCATGCCAGCTTGTGTGCTGCACCAGCATCATGCATCACAAGATCAACTTCAAAGAATCTAGGTACATCACTAGTAAATAATATTTGTGAATTAATACAACTTTGTTGAAGACAGTGGCGGTAAAATTACAATATAGGATTCTAGTTTTACTCCTCGTTTAACTTTTGAAACAGTATGTATGAAGAGAAAGGATACAACAGAAACATATTCGTTTTTTCCCAGCCTAACATATGGTTTTCAAGCCCATTGCTTCTAGCTCAAACGTTACAGAAAATGCAAATCCACCTGACAAGCAACCGTTGTAGATGATAATTCCAACCCCAATCCTGTTGATATGCAACTGGTAGAAATGTAGCTTTTTATATATTACCAGACATATGTTGCAATACAATCATATCAGTTCTACTTTAGGGACTATATTCTTGTGTTGTGTCTCTCAAACGATTATTATCTTCATCGCCCCCCTCATGTCTAAATCCTGACTTCGCCCTGATCAAGGTTCCATCAGTTGCATGCTCAAAGAATAAGATTTGGCATATCATTCATGAAAAAATGGCCAGATAAGAAAAAACAAGCAACCTGACATAATCTCAATTACACATCGGAAGTGAGAATAAGCAAAAATAATGCAAGAAACCAGCAAATAGTATAGCAAAACTCAAGATGTGAAAAAAATACTCACCTATCCAAATCCACTTGATGTCATGCAGGTATAAAAATCATCCAGTGGCCTTTTGTTAGTAGTTGAGTAATTGCCCAAATATCCACCAAACCTATGAAAGTTTGTTTGACCCTGCAAAAAATCATTATCCAATTCAGTCTGCTAATAATCACATGATAGTAATCGATGGCTAGGGTTTAAACTTTAGTGCTTCAAAATCATTTTTATTCCATGTATCAAAGCAGCACAGATTTGTTTTGAAAGAGATCAATATGCAGAGAGGTGTGGGCACCAGCCATTGGGGCTATTGACACACACACACAGACATAGAGAGAGAGAACTTACTAATGATGTTGCGCCGTGGATGGCTAAGAGAGATGGGGGCACCAGCCACCGCGCCCCTAGTCTCCAGAAGTTAAGGGAGCAGAGGCCGCACGCCTCGTTCCGAAACACCAGGGTCGAAGGGACCTTGTCCCGCTCAGATCTGCAACCATGGGAGTGGGGAAGAGGGAGCTGCGTATGGGTTGGGGTGGTGGCGCCATAGGAGGGCGGTGAGAGGTGACCTCACCGAGCGCTTGGGCAGGAACAAAAAGTGCCACCACCGGCAGTTGGGTAAGGGCATCGGCGCCGCAGGACCACCTCCAAATGGGAAATCAGCAGCGTTGTGGGGATGGTGATGGAGTGGTGGGAGGAAGAGATGGACGGAGTGGTGGAACCGTCGCCAGATGGGAGCATCGCCGCCGCCGCTCAGATCGGAAGAGAAAGAGATAAGGGAGAGAGGACAGAGATAGCGGTGTTGTGTTTTTTTCTTGAGCGGATGATGTTTTAGGAGGTGGGCTGTTGTGGCGCGGCATGAAAATTTTGGATGGGCTTTGCGCTAAGTTTCACAGGCGCGCGCACTGATATTTTGGGTGGCCAGTTGGCGGCTCGCGGTCGGTCGGGAACATTTGCCGACCGACTATGTGATACGAGTGCAACTATTACCATCCAACGGTTTGACGCTATACATTTCAGCATTTCCAACCGACAGTTTGTTGTTATATGTGAGTAATACCAACCAACGGTCTGATAGAAGTTTTACAAACAAACAGTCGGTTGGCAAAACTGACTTTTCCCAACCACGTCTGTAGGGAATGCAGTGTCGTGGTGTAGTGAACGGGCAGCGACGGGGGCCCGCGTCCGCCCGTATTATCCCCCCCCCCCCCCCCCCCCCCCTTCCCCCCCCCCCCCCCCGTATCTTCCTTCGAGGGCTCCGGGCAAGGGGAGACCTCGAGCATATTTTCCAATACCGGATTTTTCAAACCCTCGGTGAGGGGGGCCAAACACCGAATCATCTTCGCCTTTGTTAGCCAGTCCTGGTCAAAAAGCGAACTCTCAGAAATAACTTCGTGATGAATAAAAGACAGTGTATTCGGCCAGAGGACTTCTTACTTGTTCGGCGGCGCGGTTACTGCTCAGGCCCACGTCCTCGGTAATATCCGAACACTCTACTTGAGGTCCGAAGAATGACTTGTACATATCCTCGTGCGTCAGGCCGAGGGAAACTTTGAATGGCACGCGGTCCCTCTGGGTTGAACTCCCACAAGCGAAGGGGCCGGCGTTTGCAAGGCTGGACTTGACGAACCAGCATAACTTGTATTACCACAGCCAAATTAAAATCTCCCTCGAAGAGATCTCGGATGCGGCTTTGCAGTATAGGCACGTCCTTGGCTGGACCCGAGCTCAGACCTCTGCTAATCCATGACATCAGCTATGGTGGGGGGCCTGGGTGGAAAGCGGGGGCAGCCGCCCACTTGGCACTTCTGGGAGCCGTGACATAAAACCACTCCCGTTGCCATAATTAGGACACCTCTGGAAAGGAACCTTTCGGCCATGGAGCTCCTGCCATCTTGCCTATTGATGTGCCTCCGCACGCTGCATGTTGCCCCTCGATCATCTTCAGCTTTACTTCAAAGGTCTTGTGCCACAGGCCGAAGTGAGGGGTAACGCGGAGGAAGGCCTCACACACGACAATAAATGTCGAGATGTGGAGAAAGGAGTCCGAAACTAGATCGTGGAAATATAGCCCGTAATAGAACATCAAACCCCTGACAAAGGGATCCAGAGTGAGGCCTAGACCTCGGAGGAAGTGGGAGACGAACATGACGTTCTCGTTGGGTTCGGGAGTAGGGACGATCTGCCCTTGAGCAGGCGGCCAATGCGAAACCTCGGCAGTCAGGTATCTGGCCTCCCTCAACTTCTTAATGTCCTCCTCCGTGACGGAGGAGGGCATCCATCGGCCTTGAAGGCTGGATCCGGACATGACTGAAGATCTGGAGCACCTAACCTGGGTTTTGGGTGTTAGAACTCGAGGCGGGGGAAGGATTCGATTGAGCACGAGAGGGAAAAAGCGAAAACCTTGTCCCTTTATAAAGAGGGTGAATATCAAGCGCTCCATAGCTATTTATGACTTGCCTATAATCTAGGAGTCCTAGACACGGTTGGGTTACCCACAACCGCATTAATGAGAATCCCGTAATTGAGGGAACACGATCTCCGCTTCGACAAGACGTGTCAAGAAACCGCCTCGCGTTATGTGTGGAGCTGGTTAAAAGAAACGGTTCGAATAATCACCGGGCCATGACATAACGTCGTGTTGCCAAAACAAGCCAGCAAATTAGATCTACGGAAATATTATTCTCTCTATGGTGGAATGTGGAACTTATTTTGCAGGGTCGGACACTATCCTCGTATTCAAATTCTTCTGTGATGTATTCAGAGAAGGAACCCGCCTTGCAATGCCGAAGACAATACTGCGCGCCGGACTCATCGTCATTGAAGCCTGGTTCAGGGGCTACTGAAGGAGTCCTGGATAGCCAGACTGTTAGACTATGAAGATACAAGATTGAAGACTTCGTCTCGTGTCTGGATGGGACTCTACTTGGCGTGGAAGGCAAGCTAGGCAGTACGGATATGGATATCTCCTCCTTTGTAACCGACCTTGTGTAACCCTAACCCTCTCCGATGTCTATATAAACCGAAGGGTTTTAGTCCGTAGGACAACAACCATAACATACAATCATACCATAGGCTAGCTTCTAGGGTTTAGCCTCTCTTATCACGTGGTAGATCTACTCTTGTACTACCCATATCATCAATATCAATCAAGCAGGACGTAGGGTTTTACCTCCATCAAGAGGGCCCGAACCTGGGTAAAACATCGTGTCCCCTGCCTCCTGTTACCATCCGGCCTAGACGCACAGTTCGGGACCCCCTACCCTAGATCCGCCGGTTTTGACACCGACAACGTCTATCGAGAGGGGACAACTTCCGGCAATAAAGAAGGAAACACAATCAACAATATGATGCATGATCATGACATGTCAACATGCTGAGATTTGAGCTAATGCAGCTAAGAACAGAAGGGTTTGAGTTGATTTGAACCAAAGGTTCAAATTCAAATTCAAACTAAGAACTTATAAAGTGCATTATCATGTTTTGATCTAAACAGCAAGGTTAAGTTGTTTAAACATGCATGAAACCAGTATAGATGGATAGATTAGATTTTTCTGATCATTTTTCATATATAAATTATTTGATTTGGAGCTACGGTTGAATTACTATGATTTTTAGAAGTTTTGGCTATTTTCTGGAATTTCCTGGTTATTAATAAATCCAGAAAATGTAATACTGCATCAGCATTAGGTCATGCCGACATCAGCAGGTCAACAGGCGCCAGTCCAGATCAAACCTGACCAGTCGGACCCACTGGTCAGTGACTCAATTAACTAACAGGGTTAAATAGGATTAACTAATCAAATTAACAGGCACTGGGCCCACTGTCAGTGTCAGAAGTGGGATAATTAGTCCTAAACTAAACGAGTCAGGGGCGGGGCCCACATGTATTGACCCCAGGAAGGTCAAACCCTGGGTCGAACGGGTTAAACTCGCCGGCGTTGAGTCGCCGGCGAGGTCAGCGGCGGCAAGGGCTTCGGAGAACCCCTCTGGTGCACCGTTCGGCACGCGGTTGGGCTCTCCGGGACGCTGGCGAAGTAGCGCATCGAACGGCGATGGGCTCCGGGCCTGGGGTGGCCGGATACACCGACGGCGAGCAGTGCAGCGGCGGCCGGAGCTCGGGGTTAGGTGCTACGGCGCACAAACTCGCGAACTAAAGCTCGGGGGCTGCTCTACGTGAGGCTGCTAACGCGTTGCACTCCGGCGCATGACCAAATGGTCACCAGAGTGTCGCCGGCGTCGAGCTTGTGCGGCGGAGCGTCTCGGCTCCGGTGGAGGAGTGATACGTTGATACGTCTCCAACGTATCTATAATTTTTGATTGCTCCATGCTACTTTATCTACTGTTTTTGGACTATATTGGCTTATTTTCCACTTTTTATATTATTTTTGGGACTAACCTATTAACCAGAGGCCAGCCCAGAATTGCTGTTTTTTGCCTATTTCAGTATTTCGAGGAAACAGATATCAAACGGAGTCCAAACGGAATGAAACCTTCGGGAACGTGATCTTCTCACCGAACGTGATCCAGGAGACTTGGACCCTACTCCAAGAAGTTTCCGGGGAGGTCACGAGGGTGGAGGCCCCCCCCCCTGGGCGCGCCCCCTGCCTCGTGGGGCCCCCGTGGCTCCCCGACGTACTTCTTCCGCCTATATATCTCCATATACCCTAAAAACATCCGAGAGCAACATAGATCGGGAGTTCCGCCGCCAGAAGCCTCCGTAGCCACCGAAACTCAATCTAGACCCGTTCCGGCACCCTGCCGGAGGGGGCAATCCTTCTCCGGTGGCCATCTTCATCATCCCGGTGCTCTCCATGACGAGGAGGGAGTAGTTCTCCCTCGGGGCTGAGGGTATGTACCAGTAGCTATGTGTTTGATCTCTCTCTCTCTCGTGTTCTTGATTTGGCACGATCTTGATGTATCGCGAGCTTTGCTATTATAGTTGGATCTTATGTTTCTCCTCCCCTCTTCTCTCTTGTAATGAATTGAGTTTCCCCTTTGAAGTAATCTTATCGGATTGAGTCTTTAAAGACTTGAGAACACTTGATGTATGTCTTGCCGTGGATATCTGTGGTGACAATGGGATACCACGTGCCACTTGATGTATGTTTTGGTGACCAACTTGCGGGTTCCGCCCATGAACCTATGCATAGGGGTTGGCACACGTTTTCGTCGTGATTCTCGGTAGAACTTTGGGGCACTCTTTGAGGTCCTTTGTGTTGGTTGAATAGATGAATCTGAGATTGTGTGATGCATAGTGATGCATATCGTATAATCATACCCACGGATACTTGAGGTGACATTGGAGTATCTAGGTGACATTAGGGTTTTGATTGATTTGTGTCTTAAGGTGTTATTCTAGTACGAACTCTAGGGCTGTTTGTGACACCTATAGGAATAGCCCAACAGATTGATTGGAAAGAATAACTTTGAGGTGGTTTCGTACCCTACCATAATCTCCTCGTTCGTTCTCCGCTATTAGTGACTTTGGAGTGACTCTTTGTTGCATGTTGAGGGATAGTTATGTGATCCAATTATGTTAGTATTGTTGAGGGAACTTACACTAGCGAAAGTATGAACCCTAGGCCTTGTTTACCATCATTGCAATACCGTTTACGCTCACTTTTATCACTTGGTACCTTGCTGTTTTTATTATTTCAGATTTCAAAAACCATTATCTACTATCCATATTGCACTTGTATCACCATCTCTTCGCCGAACTAGTGCACCTATACAATTTACCATTGTATTGGGTGTGTTGGAGACACAAGAGACTCTTTGTTATTTGGTTGCAGGGTTGCTTGAGAGAGACCATCTTCATCCTACGCCTCCTACAGATTGATAAACCTTAGGTCATCCACTTGAGGGAAATTTGCTACTGTCCTACAAACCTCTGCACTTGGAGGCCCAACAATGTCTACAAGAAGAAGGTTGTGTAGTAGACATCAAGCTCTTTTCTGGCGCCGTTGCCGGGGAGGTGAGTGCTTGAAAGTATATCTTTAGATCTTTCAATCGAGTCTTTTAGTTTCTTGTTTTATCACTAGTTTAGTTTATAAAAAAAATTACAAAAAAATGGAATTGAGTTTGTCTCATACGCTTCACCTTTTTAATATCTTTCGTGAGTATGATGGAAAGGATAATTGTGCTCAAGTGCTAGAAGAAGAAATCTACAAAATGTTTGGCGCTAAATCTTTGAATGATGAGCATGATTGCAATGTTGTTAGTACGAATTCTTTGAATATCCATGATGCTAATGATGATTGCACTAGTTATGTTGAAAATACCTCCTATAAACATGTCAATTTTTGTGGAGTAGATTGGGTTTGCAAGTACACACCGAATAGGGAAGATAGATATTGTAAGAGGCATAAGTACTTAGAAACTAAATTGTTGCAAGAAAGACTAGATGAAAGTGCTGAAAGATTCAATATTTTTCGTGCCCCTTGTAAACTTTGCAATGAACATGGTCATTTAAAGCTCCAATGCTATTTGTTTCATGATCAAGTCGTGTCCAAATATTGTGATAATTTGATTACCCTTGAGCATCATAAAGAACTTGGCCTTCTTTTGGGTTATGAAGAAATGAAACGTATAAGTGAGGGTATTCCAAAATTTAATCTTGATAAATTTCTTGATTTTGATCTAGAGAAGATTTATATGTATTGTGCGGTGAATTGCATTGAAAATCCTTATATTGACAATTACATAAAGAAAAGAAAACAAATAGAAGATGAAGAGAATGCTAACGAAAGGGAAGAGACTTTCCAATATTCTCCTATTATTTCTTATGATGAATCAGGTAATGAGGAAGAGCCTCCTACTCAACCAATCTCATTAATAAGGAGCTCCAAAAAGAGGATTGAACCCACACATGATGTGGTGAACAAGAAGAAAAGAAAAAGGAAGAGAGGTAAAAAGGTATCTCTCCCAAATAACATTGCTCCTATTATTGATGTGCCTCATGAAAATGAAGATGATACACTTGATGATGATCTCGTTATGCCTATTGCTTGTTGTGATGATTATGATTGGGAAGATAATGATACTTCTTATGTTCTTGAAAATCTTTTTGGTACTTGCTTGAAAGAATATAATAATTGCTATACTATCGGTGCTATCTATACTATTAATGATGAGAGTGATTATGCGTATGATATGAAAAGGCCCAAGCTTGGGGAAGCTATGTTTGATGAGGATGACATATTTGAGAATATATTTGCTGCAATTAATGTTTGTCCCAATCTTGGGGAAGCTATGAATAATGAAGATGATATTTTTAGTCTCCCAAGTTTTGATATGCAAGTTTATAATGATGATAGCATGCCTCCTACTTATGATGATTATTGTGATGATACTTATGTTATAAAAAGTAGTGATTATATTTATAAAACTTGTCATGATTATGATTACCCTTTTTCTAAACATTACTCTTTTAATGTGGAAACAATTTATAGTATTCAAGTCTCTTATGATACTCCCACTATTCCGATTAAGAAGAATTTTGCTCATGTGGAGAGTAATAAAATTTCTATGCTTGTACATCATGAAAAGAATGCTTTAGATGCTGGTTATATTGTTGAATTCATTCATTATTCTACTGAATATTATTATAAGGGAGGAATATATGCTTGTAGGAATTGCAATAATATCAAGTTTCCTCTCTATGTGCTTAAAGTTTTGAAATTATGCTTGTTTTGCCCTCCTATGCTAGTTGATTATTGTTCCCACAAGTTGTTTTCTCACAAAATCCCTATGCATATGAAGCATATTAGACTTAAATGTGCTAGTCATATTCTTCATGACGCTCTTTTTATGTTTCAATTCTTATCCTTTTTGTGAGCCTCATTGAAATCAGCATGCCTAGCTAGGGGCGTTAAACGATAGCGCTTGTTGGGAGGCAACCCAATTCTATTTTAGTTCCTTGCTTTTTGTTCCTGTTTAGTAATAAATAATTAATCTAGCCTCTTTTTAGATGGGGTTTTATGCTTTTAATTAGTGTTTGTGCCAAGTAGAACCTTTGGGAAGACTTGGGTGAAGTCTTGTTGATCATGCTGTAAAAAACAGAAACTTTAGCGCTCACGAGAACTGCTGCCATTTTTATTTGGAGAGAGATGTTTAGTTAATTATTTTTGCAGGTGATTAATATATAAATTACTCAGGTCCAGCAATTTATTTTAGAATTTTATGAGTTCCATAAGTATACGTTTGATCCAGATTACTACAGACTGTTCTGTTTTTGACAGATTCTGTTTTTCATGTGTTGTTTACTTATTTTGATGAATCTATGGCTAGTAAAATAGTTTATAAACCATAGAGAAGTTGGAATACATTAGGTTTAACACCAATATAAATAAAGAATGAGTTCATTACATTACCTTGAAGTGGTTATTTATTTTCTTATACTAACGGAGCTTACGAGTTTTCTGTTAAGTTTTGTGTTGTGAAGTTTTCAAGTTTTGGGTAAGGATTCGATGGACTATGGAATAAGGAGTGGCAAGAGCCTAAGCTTGGTGATGCCCAAGGCACCCCAAGGTAATATTCAAGGATAACCAAGCGTCTAAGCTTGGGGATGCCTGGGTGGCATCCCCTCTTTCCTCTTCGTTCATCGGTAACTTTACTTGGAGCTATATTTTTATTCACCACATGATATGTGTTTTGCTTGGAGCGTCTTGTATTATTTGTGTATTTGTTTGTTAGTGTACCACAATCATCCTTGCTGTACACACCTTTTAGAGAGAGTCATCTATGAATTAAAATTTGATAGAATACTCTATGTGCTTCTCTTATATCTTTTGAGCTATGTAGTTTTACTCTATGTGCTTCACTTATATCTTTTTTAGCGTGATAATTTTTGCTCTAGTGCTTCACTTAGATCTTTTAAAGCACGGCGGTGGTTTGTTTTAAAGAAACTTGATCTCTCATGCTTCACTTAGATTATTTTGTGAGTCGTTAATAGCATGGTAATTTGCTTAATGTTAATATACTTGGTATTCAAGATATGTGAAACTTTCTTTTTAGTGGGTTGGATACTAAGATAAGTTTGATGCTTGATAATTGTTTTGAGATATGTAGGTGATAATATCATAGTCGTGCTAGTTGAGTAGTTGTGAATTTGAGAAATACTTGTGTTGAAGTTAGCAAGTCCCGTAGCATGCACGTATGGTTAAAGTTGTGTAACAAATTTGAAGCATGAAGTGTACCTGGCTTGTGCATCCTTATGAGTGGCGGTCGGGGACGAGCGATGGTCTTTTCCTACCAATCTATCCCCCTAGGAGCATGTGCGTAGTACTTGATTTTTGATGACTTCTAAATTTTTGCAATAAGTATATGAGTTCTTTTGACTAATGTTGAGTCCATGGATTATACGCACTTTTACCTTTCCGCCATTTGCTAGCCTCTTCGGTACCGTGCATTGCCCTTTCTCACATTGAGAGTTGGTGCAAACTTCGCCGGTGCATCTAAACCCCGTGATATGATATGCTCTTTCACACATAAACCTCCCTATATCTTCCTCAAAACAGCCACCATACCTACCTATCATGGCATTTCCATAGCCATTCCGAGATATATTTCCATGCAACTTCCACCATCATCATCATCATCATGACATGCTTTACTTTTGTCATATTGCCATTGCATGATCTTGTAGTTGACATCATATTTGTAGCAAAGCCACCATGCATTATTTTTCATACATGTCACTCTTGATTCATTGCACCATCCCGGTACACCGCCGGAGGCATTCATATAGAGTCATATCTTGTTCTAGTATCGAGTTGTAATCATTATGTTGTAATCAATAGAAGTGTGATGATCATCATTATTAGAGCATTGCCCAATCAAAAAAAAGAGAGAAAGGCCAAAAAGAAAAAAAGAAAGGCCCAAAAAAAAGAGAAAATAAAAAGGGCAATGCTACTATCTCTTTTTCCACACTTGTGCTTCAAAGTAGCACCTTGTTCTTCATGTAGTGAGTCTCATATATTGTGCTTCAAAGTAGCACCATGATTTTCATATAGTGAGTCTCATAAGTTGTCTTGTTCATACTAGTGGGAATTTTTCATTATAGAACTTGGCTTGTATATTCCAACGATAGGCTTGCTCGAAATGTCCTAGGTCTTCATGAGCAAGCAAGTTGGATGCACACCCACTAGTTTTATTTCGTTGAGCATTCTTAGCTCTAGTGCATCCGTTGCATGGAAATCCCTAGTCCTTGCATTAACATCAATTGATGGGCATCTCCATAGCTCATTGATTAGCCTCGCTGATGTGAGACTTTCTCCTTTTTTGTCTTCTCCACACAATCCCCATCATCATATTCTATACCACCCATAGTGCTATGTCCATGGCTCGCGCTCATCTATTGCGTGAAGGTTGAAAAAGTTTGAGATTATTTGAGTATGAAACAATTGCTTGGCTTGTCATCGGGGGTATAGAAGTTGGGAACATCTTTGTGTGACGAAAATGAAGCATAGCCTAACTATATGATTTTGTAGGGATGAACTTCCTTTGGCCATGTTATTTTGAGATGACATAATTGTTTGATTAGTATGCTTGAAGTATTATCATTTTTATGTCAATATGAACTTTTGTCTTGAACCTTTCGGATCTGAATATTCATACCATGATTAAGAAGATTTACATTGAAATTATGCCAAAGTATCACTCCGCATCAAAAATTCTCTTTTTATCATTTACCTACTCGAGGACGAGCAGGAATTAAGCTTGGGGATGCCTGATACGTCTCCAACGTATCTATAATTTTTGATTGCTCCATGCTACTTTATCTACTGTTTTGGACTATATTGGGCTTTATTTTCCACTTCTATATTATTTTTGGGACTAACCTATTAACCGGAGGCCCAGCCCAGAATTGCTGTTTTTTGCCTATTTCAGTATTTCAAGGAAACAGAATATCAAACGGAGTTCAAACGGAATGAAACCTTCAGGAACGTGATCTTCTCACCGAACGTGATCCAGGAGACTTGGACCTTACTCCAAGAAGTTTCCGGGGAGGTCACGAGGGTGGAGGGCGCCCCCCCCCCTGGGCGCGCCCCCTGCCTCGTGGCCCCCCTTCGGTCCACCGACGTACCTCCTGCACCCATATATACCTACGTAACCTAAAACTTCCAGAACAGAGATTAGATCGGGAGTTCCGCCGCCAGAAGCCTCCATAGCCACCAAAAGTCAATCGGGACCCTGTTCCGGCACCTCGCCGGAGGGGGCAATCCCTCTCCGGTGGCCATCTTCATCATCCCGGTGCTCTCCATGACGAGGAGGGAGTAGTTCTCCCTCGGGGCTGAGGGTATGTACTAGTAGCTATGTGTTTGATCTCTCTCTCTCTCTCGTGTTCTTGATTTGGCACGATCTTGATGTATCGCGAGCTTTCCTATTATAGTTGGATCTTATGTTTCTCCTCCCCCTCTTCTCTCTTGTAATGAATTGAGTTTCCCCTTTGAAGTAATCTTATTGGATTGAGTCTTTAAAGACTTGAGAACACTTGATGTATATCTTGCCGTGGATATCTGTGGTGGCAATGGGATACCACGTGCCACTTGATGTATGTTTTGGTGACCAACTTGCGAGTTCCGCCCATAAACCTATGCATAGGGGTTGGCACACGTTTTCGTCGTGATTCTCCGGTAGAACTTTGGGGCACTCTTTGAGGTCCTTTGTGTTGGTTGAATAGATGAATCTGAGATTGTGTGATGCATATCGTATAATCATACCCACGGATACTTGAGGTGACATTGGAGTATCTAGGTGACATTAGGGTTTTGATTGATTTGTGTCTTAAGGTGTTATTCTAGTACGAACTCTAGGGCTGTTTGTGACACCTATAGGAATAGCCCAACAGATTGATTGGAAAGAATAACTTTGAGGTGGTTTCGTACCCTACCATAATCTCCTCGTTCGTTCTCGCGATAATCACTGAAACCTCACTGAGAAACAACGTACAACTCCCTATCAATACACTAGGTTAAATGTTAGTATTGTTGAGGGAACTTACACTAGCGGAAAGTATGAACCCTAGGCCTTGTTTACCATCATTGCAATACCGTTTACGCTCACTTTTATCACTTGGTACCTTGCTGTTTTTATTATTTCAGATTTCAAAAACCATTATCTACTATCCATATTGCACTTGTATCACCATCTCTTCGCCGAACTAGTGCACCTATACAATTTACCATTGTATTGGGTGTGTTGGAGACACAAGAGACTCTTTGTTATTTGGTTGCAGGGTTGCTTGAGAGAGACCATCTTCATCCTACGCCTCCTACAGATTGATAAACCTTAGGTCATCCACTTGAGGGAAATTTGCTACTGTCCTACAAACCTCTGCACTTGGAGGCCCAACAACGTCTACAAGAAGAAGGTTGTGTAGTAGACATCAAGGAGGCGGCTAGAGCTCGAAATCGGGCATGGAGTTAGGGGGAAACGAAGCAGGGGCTCACATGGAGTCGGTAGGGCGGCTCAGCAAGCTCGGGGAGGTCCGGACGGCGGCGGAATCACTGCGGCGATCGTTGGGACCCGAGGATGAAGATGACATCGATGGTGGCACTCCGAGGCCTTCCAATCACGTGGGTCGGAGGGGACGACATAGCGGATGACGGCGGAGCTCGTGGGCCGGTCGGAGGAGCGAGGGGGATGTGGTGGACACGGCGGCAGCGAACGGCGGCGACGGCTGCGCTCGGTGTGCTCGGGAGAGAGAAACAGAGGAGGGGGGAGCACAGGGAGAGTGAGAGGGGTCGGGGGGTTGCGTGGCGTCGCGGAAGACGTCCAGGACGACGAGGGGACAGCCAGGCAGGCAGCTGTCGGTGTGGCAGGCCGCGGCGCCGTGGCTAGCTTCTCCTGTGCCTTCTGGCAGGAGGAAGAAGACGCCCCTGCCCTTGGTGGGACGGCCAGGTGGCTGGGCTGCCAGGTGGCTGGGCCTGCTGGAGGAGCTGGGCCAGGTGAGTCTCTCTCTCTTTTATTTCTGTTTTCTAATTTGCAAATTTGTTTTTGATTTAGTAGCAACACCAAATCACTTCTATGAATCCTGAAAATATTCTTGGACACTTGCTGAAATATTTCAGTGTCGCAAAAATAGTTCCAACATTATTTGAACATTTAAATTATTTATAGTATTTAAATGCCCAAAGTCAAATACAATAAGATTTAATTCAAAAATCTAGAATGGCCTAGAAATATGTGCATCATTTTTGGCAGAGGTTTTCACCTTTAACAAAAATCATGGACTTTTCTAAAGGGAATTTGGGTTCATTGAAAATATTTTTATTGAACCTAGTTGAATTCATTTGGTGTTGGGGTTTCAACAATCCCCATTTCAATTTCAAAAGAATTTAAACATGATGCAACACATGACTAGCTAGCTCAGAGCATACTAGAACTAGGGATGTGACAACTCACCCCAACTAAAACAAGAATCTCGTCCCGAGATTCAAGAAGTGAAGTAAGAAGACAGAGGGGTCAGAAAACTGTCACAGTCTTCTCGATCCAACTGCCCTTCTCAAAGATACCGATATATTGCATCACATTGCTCTTGACGTCTTTGTCTTTGAGATCTTCATCCAACACGATGACGGTGGAAGGAAACTCTACAAGAAACGATCTTCTCAAAGATCAAGCAACTCCAGATCAACTCATGGAGTGAGACATTGAAACATCTCTTGGGCTGAGACACAAAACACACATCGAGAGAGATGGAAGGTAATAGATGACAAGGGTTCAAATTGGTAGGCAACAATTCCACGTTGGAGTAGGATGGTGCATGGTTTCAAAGTAGCGAGGAGGTAATTGCCATGATTCCATAACGGGACACCTTAGGGAAAGGTGACTCGTAGAGCATTTACCTTAAGTGGCAAAAAGAATTACTTTTGATACAAAGATCATTGGAACTCTTTATACCAGCCTCAGGCAATCACAAACGATCGTGTGAAGGAGCTCGAAGGAATGGCATACTCGGACTAGAATGAATGATGTGGACTACCTTGTTGAAGACAACGCAATGGATGATTTTGCTTGCACGTGCTCTTAAGAACTTGAGCATTTCCATATTCATCAAGGTGTTACCAACATCCGTGTCACGGATCCTGGCAAATACAACATACTACCATGATGACTAGTGATGGATGATGCAGATACAAAGGAAGATAACGCCTTCTCAGACTTCCCCTTAGCGAGGCTAAGGAAATAGAATCTGGATGATCGACCGAGAGACATTTAGCACTCCGCTTCTAATGTTCTCCTTGATGTCCTAGCGTAGTCCATTCATAGATATGGTTTGTTATCTAGAACATCAAGTAAAAGGTCGGACTTCGGGAACACAAAAAAATCCATAAGGAACAACTATTGGAATAAATTCTACGAGATCCTTATGGGGAGGTGGCCAACTTTCTCAATCAAGATACTACAATAATAAGTCTTCCGGTTGGGTGTGTTGGCCACAACATCCACTTTACCGGGTTACAGAGAGACCAATATTACAGTCCTTGAGAAACGTTCCAACCATCATATCTGCCTGGGATTCAGATCTGGTTGGTGTCAGGATAATCCAGACTCATCGGGTCTGGAAAGAAAAATGAAAGTTTGCAACACAAATCGACAAGATGACGTTGCGAGATTCTCGGGGGAATGAACTACGATAGTAAGCTCCAAAACATGAGTCGGTTCTGCTACAAGCATGTGAACATGCTATCCTAGACAAGCGTGGCCACCTAGTAGTCTTACAACGAAACACTACCGAGTTTAGGAGGGAACCATCAACGAGGATATCGAAGTCCTTGCGTAAGTCTAGCTCCTAAGAAGAAACTTCTTCTCCTTGAACAAACCAATCAGTGGCTTGGTTTGCTAGGAACACATATGGAGTGGAGGTAATTAATCTACCAAACCATAGAATACTTCGCACGTATGCATGACTGATTTCGGATGATTCCAAGGGAAACATAACAAACCTTTCACAAATTCATGGCGGCAACTTACACCTAATGCACGTGAACTTGGAGAAAGTCACTTCTTTCATCCAAGCATAAGCTTCATGAACGGAAGACGAAGGCATTGCTTACAAAGTTTTCAACACTAGGTTGATGTTCAACATGAATCATGGGGGGGACAAAATGTTGCTGATGGGCTCAACAGCAACTCATCAGAATTTCCATATCACTGGACTTCCACCATCATGTGAACACGGTGATAGCATTGGTCGGGCCAAAAGATGTAATGGTGTATGCTCGAGGAATCAACCGTGAGTAAGACAACATTACGAATGTCGTTGGTTCTAACTTGATTTGACGATAGCCCATACTCAAATCAAGGTTTGGAAAAGACAATAGGTTCAACAACTGATCACGGGGATCAGTCGATGAAGATATCATCTATCTTCAACACACACACACACAAGGATATCCCTTAGCATGAACTAAGTCAGACAAGCTTCCATCTTCCAACTCTCCAAGTTGTTGTTTAGCTTAACCAACTATCTCGGGGGTATCCAACACAGATTCTCGGAGAATGGATGGTTTAGAGAAAAACCAACATGATCACGAACTCAACATAGCGATCAGGGAACAACCTGGTAATACTTCCGAGAAGATATTCGGAAAATCACGAACCACCGATATGTTATTAAGCTCGAGAACAATCTTGCTTTTCAGGGCAAGACGATATGATCAAGGAGCGAGGGATTGTCACAATCCTAACTCATTGGTCGATGAGTGCACCCGGAGATATGGACTAGGTAGCACGATCAATCTTAGGATGATGATTCAATAACCAACACGCTAAGGATGAAATTGTTGTCCATTAGCTACCAAGCAACAGAGTTGCTAGTAGTATTCATTTCACACATCATAATTCACTCGTCGTCATTCCGGTTGCAACAACATGGGGACCGAGGAATGAAAAATGATGGCGAGAAGTACCACTGTATCAAGAGTTCATAGGATGGTGTGCAATTGCCATGACAATCTTGATATAAAGATGGTAATACTCCAGGGTAGAACAGAATCAAAAGCTGGATTGGCATTTGATTTGCGGATTACAACTGCTTTGACCCAATCCCGGATATGGATGAGGTACTAGAGTTTGTTTCTCCTAGACATTCCGAAATAGAATGGCTTGACGGTCCACAAGAATAATAGGCATCGACGAACACGAGTGCATAACTACTCCTGAATATCAATTGATAGGTGAGGGTCGGATAACAACTAAAGAGGGACAACTCAAAGGAACATATAACTTTCTGAGTTGTGGATGCATAGATTAGTATGTCGAGCAAGGCTCAACATTTCTTTCGGATAACACATGCATAAAGGTAGAACTGGCAGATTCATAATGCAGAATGGAGAACTCATCAAAAGCACTCTGGTTTGTGATCTTTTGGTTCAAAAGAACTTCTGCCATAAGCAGTTCATGGTACTTGGAAGAAGAAAATACCACGGACCTCGAGGACTATCGCAAAGGTTACTAATATTCTAAAGGAACTAGAAAACACTATCAACAGAAGGTAAGTGGAGTGAATCTTGGGTCAGGAACCCAAGAGTAGAATACCTACTACTAAATGGCATCACGGGATGCTTTCGAGAACAATGGCCAGAATCATCACACCGGGAATACAAAGCATTGCTAGATTACTAGGTGACTCTCTAAGACACCTAGGGTCATAATAATAGCTCCAACATATATGTCGAGGCAACAGAGTACCTCAACTCACTGGCTAGTGTGCTTATTCTGACCAAAAGGACATCGGGAACGGAGGAAGGATTTGCAAATGCATCAGATTATTTAGAAACCTGGAATGACTCGGGCAGCATAACGGCTATAAATGCTTGAAAAGATTTGAGACATCCTGCAAAATGGTGGCATAACCACTTAACATCGCAATATCAAGTTTCCAAGTCCAACTAACAACACACTGGAGTAGAAGAAACTAGACTGAGGCTTAAATCCAACAATCCTAGGCAACTACGGTTTAGTAACACGTCATCCTGAGAGATAGAAGAGAATCTTAGTTCTTAACCCCGTAGAAAAGATAAGATGACTCAGATCAGAAGGTCATGAGGATAAGGAGTAAAAAGAGCCTTACGTTCCCTTTCGCAATCAATTCCTTTACATAACTAAAGCATTTCTAGACTCAACTTCGACCGGTTGGCTTGGTAATACTACAGGCAGTCAGGCTCTGATACCAATGCTGTCAGGACCCCAATTCCAAGTCACATCGATCTATCCGGTAACACCTCAAATCACTTTGCGGCCTCACGCACGGTATTCCCACGGGTGTCGCCTTACCATGGCCCGGGACCGTTTGCGCCTTTTGGCTCACGTATATGATAGTGTCGCTAGCATCCATATGATAGAGAACCCGGGCCGACATGGCTAGTCGTGAACCCAAAGCAGCACCAACCTATGGGGACAGGCATACATGAATCACATCGAGCATGTCGGCCAGCAGCGTGTGAATCCGGGCTGTAGCACTGGGCTAACAGGACTCCGGGAACCCGGGCTATAGCAGGCTAGGCAGGACTCCGGATGTCACCGCGTGACATTTCCCTGAAGAGACAGACACAGGAACGAAGTGAAACACATGCCGGCCAGTCAAGTGTCCTGAGCAGTAGTGCTAGGCTAGCAGGACTCCGGTGAACCGGGCTGTAGCGGACTACTACGGCTCATGGAAGCACTAGACTACATTTCCCCATAAGAGAGGCTGCCAAGGATAAACAACTAGATTGTCGGATCCCACACATACCAAGCATTTCAATCATACACACAATATGCTCGATATGTGTAAATACAACATGGCAACACAACATAACTCTACGACTCAAGCATCTATTCATTAGGCTCCGAGGAGCCAAGTATTACAAACATGGGTCTCATGACCCAACATACAGAGCATACAAACAACAAGCACATGCGGAAGCTTAACTTGT
Organism: Triticum urartu; assembly: GCF_003073215.2. Taxonomy (NCBI): domain Eukaryota; kingdom Viridiplantae; phylum Streptophyta; class Magnoliopsida; order Poales; family Poaceae; genus Triticum; species Triticum urartu. The sequence continues at coordinate 59,156,072 of NC_053027.1, forward strand.
TTGACTATAGACATCTACAAATGAAGAAGGCTGAGAAGCCTGACTATTTACTAGATCTTGCCGAGGGCACAAGATCGTAGCTGAGGTATCAAGCTAAACGTCGAAGTCCACACGGAACTACTAGCAAGACTGTACTCTCTCTGCAAAAACATAAATTAAGCAAACATGAGTACAAATGTACCCAGCAAGACTTACATCAGAACTAACTACATATGCATCAATATCAACAAAGGGCGGTGGTGGAGTTTGACTGCAGCAAGCCAGCTTTGACTCAGTAGCTAACCTAAACTATGACTGCAAGTAACTCTTTTCAGGTGGCGCACACGAGTCCACATATGCACCATATCAATATACCACTATGGATCCGCTCCCGTCTCCCTACGAGAACGCCATCCATAGCACTCACCCTTATCTTGCACATTTTAGAGTATCCACTTTCACTTGTCTATGAACTGTATAGGCAACCAAGTAGTCCTTTACCGCGGACGCAGCTATTCGAATAGATGATGTTAACCCTGCAGGGGTGTACTTCTTCATACACGCTCTCACCACTTACCGTCGTTTACATGACATGTACTCGGCAACGTTCAAGCGGAAGCCCAACGAGGGTGTCGGCCACGGCCTACCTAAACACTCAAGTCTCTAGTCCAGGTTTATCGCCTATCCAGGTTCCATCCGCAGGGAGTCCGGCCGAGGTTTCCACATACGGCAACGAACGATGTGTACAGGGTTCCGAGACACCAAACGGGCGCCCGGCATGCCCGGCCACGGTGTATCTACCGCAACATAGCCCACCCCTGGAGTCAGCGCTACGCACGGCCGCCAACACATATCCTACAAACACCAGAAACTAGTTGCAACTCCTGGACAGAGAACTAGGGTGGTTAAGAAGCCGGGAGGGTCAATTAAGGATCCCAATGCATGGTAGTAACTATTTCTTAAATCACACATACAGATCTCGGTGCTTAAGGACGGTTCCAATGAAACAACCCACCATGTACTCCTACATGGCCTCTCATCGATACCTTTACCAAATCGTGTTCAACACACTTAGCTCACACACATTAGGACATGTTCACAACTTTCCAATTCATTCCCGATGAATCAGACCTGACACAACTCTAAGCACTAGTAGGCATGACAAGCAAACATGAATGAGTAGGCAAATCAGGGCTCAAACAACTCCTACTCATGCTAGTGGGTTTCATCTATTTACTGTGGCAACGACAGGTCATGCAGAGGAAAGGGGTTCAACTACTGCAACATGTAACAGTTGAAACGGTGTTGTCCTAATGCAGTAAAAGAGAGCAAAAGCAAGAGAGGGGGGTTGTATCGGAATGAACAAGGGGGTTTTGCTTGCCTGGCACTTCTGAAGATAGTATAGCTCTTCATCGGTGTCATCGAACTCATCGTCGAAACCACGTCTATCGAGAGGGGACAACCTCCGGCAATAAAGAAGGAAACACAATCAATGCAATGCAACAATATGATGCATGATCATGACATGTCAACATGCTGAGATTTGAGCTAATGCAGCTAAGAACAGAAGGGTTTGAGTTGATTTGAACCAAAGGTTCAAATTCAAATTCAAACTAAGAACTTATAAAGTGCATTATCATGTTTTGATCTAAACAGCAAGGTTAAGTTGTTTAAACATGCATGAAACCAGTATAGATGGATAGATTAGATTTTTCTGATCATTTTTCATATATAAATTATTTGATTTGGAGCTACGGTTGAATTACTATGATTTTTAGAAGTTTTGGCTATTTTCTGGAATTTCCTGGTTATTAATAAATCCAGAAAATGTAATACTGCATCAGCATTAGGTCATGCCGACGTCAGCAGGTCAATAGGCGCCAGTCTAGGTCAAACCTGACCAGTGGGAGGAGGATGAAGATGCCCCTGCCCTCGGTGGGCCGGCCAGGTGGCTGGGCTGCCAGGTGGGCTGGGCCTGCTGGAGGAGCTGGGCCAGGTAAGTGGCCAGGTGAGTCTCTCTCTCTCTTTTATTTCTGTTTTCTAATTTGCAAATTTGTTTTTGATTTAGTAGCAACACCAAATCACTTCTATGAATCCTGAAAATATTCCTGGACACTTGCTGAAATATTTCAGTGTCCCAAAAATAGTTCCAACATTATTTGAACATTTAAATTATTTATAGTATTTAAATGCCCAAAGTCAAATACAATAAGATTTAATTCAAAAATCCAGAATGGCCTAGAAATATGTGCATCATTTTTGGCAGAGGTTTTCACCTTTAACAAAAATCATGGACTTTTCTAAAGGGCATTTGGGTTCATTGAAAATATTTTTATTGAACCTAGTTGAATTCATTTGGTGTTGGGGTTTCAACAATCCCCATTTCAATTTCAAAAGAATTTAAACATGATGCAACACATGACTAGCTAGCTCAGAGCATACTATAACTAGGGATGTGACATTATCTATGAACAATATTTGAATCTTCTCTGAATTCTTTTATGTATGATTGGTTATCTTTGAAAATCTCTTTGAATTATCAGTTTGGTTTGGCCTACTAGATTGATCTCTCTTGCAATGGGAGAAGTGCTTAGCTTTGGGTTCAATCTTGCGGTGTCCTTTCCCAGTGACAGTAGGGGCAGCAAGGCACGTATTGTATTGTTGCCATCGAGGATAACAAGATGGGGTTTTTATCATATTGCATGAATTTATCCCTATACACCATGTCATCTTGCTTAAGGCGTTATTCTGTTTCCATGAACTTAATACTCTAGATGCATGCTGGATAGCGGTCGATGAGTGGAGTAATAGTAGTAGATGCAGGTAAGAGTCGGTCTACTTGTCTCGGACGTGATGCCTATATACATGATCATACCTAGATACTCTCATAACTATGCTCAATTCTGTCAGTTGCTCAATAATAATTCGTTTACCCACCATAAAATACTTATGCTCTTGAGAGAAGCCACTAGTGAAACCTATGGCCCCTGGGTCTATCTTCATCATATTAATCTTCCTATACTTATTTATTTTTTTACTTTTCTTTTTTACTTTACTTTTCTTTTACTTTGCATCTTTATCACAAAATTACCAAAAATATTATCTTATCATATCTATCAGATCTCACTCTCGTGAGTGACCGAGAAGGGATTGACACCCCCTTATCGCATTGGTTGCGAGGAGTTATTTGTTTTGTGCAGATACGAGGGACTCGCGCGTAGCCTCCTACTGGATTGATACCTTGGTTCTCAAAAACTAAGGGAAATAATTACGCTACTTTGCTGCATCATCCTTTCCTCTTCAAGGAAATCCAACGCAGTGCTCAAGAGGTAGCACCAGCTCTTTGCCATCTGCTGGCAGACGGCAAAGAGCAGACTGACGGCAAAGATTGTCTTTGCCATCAGCCAGCTCTTTGCCATCTTCTGGTAGACGGTAAAGGGGCACCCACCTCTTTGCCGACTGCCAGCAGATGGCAAAGTATCTTTGTTGTCTGCTGGCGGACAGCAAAGAGGGGGTGGGATCCAGTGGACATTATCGCTGTAACGGCGTACCTTTGCCATCTGCCAGCAGTCAGGAAAGAGGTGGGATATTTTTTTGCGGGTTAAGAAAAGGATTTCCCCCACCTCCTCCCTCTCTCTCTCTCCCCCCACCTCACCCACCCGCACCATCTATTTTCATTTGGTACACGGCAAAGAGTTTGCCGTCTATTTTTTTACAGTAGGCAAAATAACAGTGTCGACTTCTCAAATTATTTGAAAATGTAAACAAGGCCTAAAGTATATGAAATTTGGCATGGTATTTGTATATAGTTTCTATAATGCGTAGAAAGAGTTTGAGAAAATTTACTACATTTTAACATGCTTATTTTGCCAAAAGTAATAGGGTAAACAAACACAAATTATTTGAACGTTTCCTATCGGGTGGAAACAACTTCCCCTGGATCGATGACGTGGTGGGGCTGCCCCACGCCCCACACCCACCAATCCACCATGCATCTCATGTTCCCAGCCCACGAGCACACCTCCATTGATCTATTCTCTCCTCCACAGAAACGCAGCAGCAATAGCCTCGCCGGATTGTGTCTCTCCGCCCCTCGCCAGAATTCGCCGTGGTGGCCCCTCGCCAGAATCCGCCGTGGTGGCCCCTCGCCGGATCCCCTCCGCAGTCGCCCCTCGCCGGACACCGCCACGGCCGCCCCCTCGCCGGACTCCGCCACGGCCGCCCCCTCGCCGGACTCCGCCGTGGCCGCCCCTCGCCGGACCCGTCCGCGGACGCCCCTCGCTGGACCCTGCGGCAGTCGAGCTCCCCAGCCTCCTCCTCCTCGCTGCCCCTCATCGGACTCCGCCACGGCCGCCCCCTGCCAGACTCTGCCACGCCCGAGCCTCCTCCTCTCTACCGCGAGCTCGAAAGCCCCAGGCTCCTCCTCTCCGACCCTCGACGGGCTCCGCCGCGGCCGCCCCTCGCCGGACATCGCCGGACCCTGCCGCACCCGAGCCTCCCAGCCTCCTCTTTGCCAGAACGACCTCAGGCCGCCGGACGTGCTCACCATAGGACCGCCGGCCGCCATCTTGCTGCTGGACACGCTCACCTGCCGCCTGAACGACCACGTCACTCCAGCACCGAGTAGTACAGCCGTATTTTTTTAATTAACTGAAATTTCTTTGCCGTCCGTTGACTACGAGGCAGACGGCGAAGAGAGCTGTTAGCCCCCTAACGGGGCTGGTACCTTTTCTCTACCGTCCAAAGGCTTTGCCGTCTGTCATCTTTGTCGTCCGCCAGCAGACGGCAAAGAGCCCTTTGCCGTAGCTCGTTCAGCCAGACCTGTTGTTGTCTGCTGGCGGACGGCAAAGGTCTTTGTCGTCCGCTATGGTGGACGGCAAAGTTTTTGATTCCTGTAGTGTAGGGGGATGAGGAGGGGGAGTAGGAGGAGGGGTAGGGGGATGAGGAGGGGGAGTAGGTGAGGCAGAAGGAGGCGGCGGACGGGGAGTACGTAAAGCAGCCCGGAGTAGAGCACCTCTTTCTTCTCCTGGACCATCTGATGCAGTGCTTCGCCGAGCTCAGGAGGAGGAAACAGAGGATGGGGATGAGGCGAGTGAGGAGGAGGACGAGGAGGATTTTGTGGAGGAGGTGGTGGAGGAGGAGGAGGAGGAGGTGGTGGAGGACGCCGCCGCCGAGAGGAGGCTGGTTGTTTGTCAGGTTTCTGAGTGTGGGGATGGACCCTCACGGGTGACAGAGCACCATGAGGTGAGCGGCTCACAACCGAGCGGTTTGACTATCAGCACTACTTTAGAGGGAAAGCGTGGTTGCGTGGTCCTTCAAAGCTTCCAAGACGTCCATATGTGCATAGAGACGTGTTGATTAAACCAATGGGAGAGAAGTAAGTGGTTATCTCGACTCATCTCGTATAAATTGTACCTTTTGTCATTTCCTCATATATAATATGACTTCACGCTTCGTAATGCAGAAGCTTAGTAAAAGGTGGTGAGAGGCGTCTGCCACGGTAGCCGAGTGGCATCATTAGGGTCTTTGTAGGTTAAATTATCCTGGACTGGTCACTTTGCCGAACGGTATCATTGAGCCATCTTGGTCATGGGATCACTACAAACTTGCACCGGATTTCCTGGATATGCGTCAGAGGGTTTATGATAATAGAGCCATGCGAGTGGTCAACGATTTCTGGGTAAGTCCTTTCAAACACCTAAATGCCAATACCAAAATGTTTAAATTTGCCATAGTCATAATTTAACCCTTCTCACATGTATGCATGTTTGTAGGATTTCTATACATGCGTTGAGGGTCAGAAGGATCGTGCAAATGTGATGGTTGAGAATATTGCCAAGAAACTAGTCCACGACATGCACTATGAGGAGCGCGTCCGGTTAGTGGTCAAGTATCACGCGGACTATCTCAACCAGAAGATTTCCAAACAGGAGGCTCGAGGGAAGCATCTTTCATGGGACAATTACTTCAAAGAAGGTGACGATGGATGCTTGATATTCCCTACATTACCGCAAAATTAGAATCCTTACTAAGATGTATTTGTTTGATTTACAGGTGATTCCTCGGTGGTGCACTGACAAACGTCCGTGCTGGGAGAATATCGTCAAACGGTGGACAGATCCAGGGTGGCAGGATGAACACAAAGCAATATCTGAACGACGTAAGTTGATGGGCTGTCGAGGACACCGTCAAGGCAAACTCACCATCCTAGGTGTCGTCTCAAAACATGTAGGCAACCACATCCTTTTCTTTTCATCATGTTATCTTTCATTTATGAGCATTCCCTTGATTGTTTGGATCGCTTTTTTTGCAGAAAGAAGACACTGGCAATGATATCACTTACTTCGATGCATGGACCATCAGACGTACCAAAAACGACAAGGACAAGGACCCTCTCCACCCGAAGAGGGACTGGATCAGCTCTAAAGCCCGGTCAGATGGAGAGAACTACACCGAAAAATTGAAGGAGACGTACGGGCCTGACGCTGATCCTCACGTGCTACCGTTTGACCCTCTTGTGGCCATTGTCGCGGCATGCGGTAGACCGAATGGCCGGATGGCGGTTCACCTTGATTCTGTCATAACCTTCTCCCTTCCGAGAGTCAACACGCTTCGTGCTATGAGTATTGGCTCTACTCCTACCGTAGAGCGTCACATACCACATTTCATGAGCATTATTGAGGATATTCAGGTCAGTGCTTCTTCATTGATCCTTCATGGTCGTGCATATTTGCATTTCAACATGAATGACATTTGCATTGCCATATTGTAGACTTGACTGATTGACACCGAGAAAGAACGAGATGAAAATTGGGCCAAGCTGAAGGCACAAAATGATCTAATGAAGTCTTTACAACATGTGGTGGCCAATCTTTATTCCATGCAAGGCCAACTAGTGCCAGAGATACCACCGATGCTAGAGTGGAACATTATGAGTTTCGTTCAAACTATTTCTATCACCATTTTCGGCATTACCATATGCATTCATCTCACTATTGGGTCAATCCATCACAGCTCAACCCATCACAAGGGTCGAACAATGTTCCGGTAGTTCCACCCCAAGTTGGTGGAGTTGGGGCAGCAAACGGAATGATGCCTTCTAATGTTGATGGTATCACTCCGGTTGGTGGAGTTGGGACAGCAAATGGAATGACGCCTTCTAATGTTCACGTTATCACTCCGATCTCCAAAATCGCGTGAACTTCATGTTATGTTATGTTTGAAAATGTTCCTTGTATGTTCAGAAGTCTTGCATCTTGAGACTTGTAAACTTGTGGTAGTTGAGTGTCTTGACTACTATTTCACCTTTTATGCACTATTGCTTTTATGTGGAATGTTTTTCAGAATCATTGTTTCTTTTGTTCAATGATGCCTATATGTGACATGTTCTATTTGTGATGAACTATATGCTGCTGCTGTATATGTTTCGCTGCAGGAAAGAAATAGAAATGAAAAAGGCTGCTGGGCACATCATTACCGAGGGTGCCTCTCGGTAATGACTGTGAAACTGGACCAGCATGCACCCTTTATCAAGAGGCCTCTCGGTAAAAGTGTACCAGCCAATAGAACCTGACACCTTTACCGAGAGGCCTCTCAGTAAACGATAATAACCTATGTTGCCCCTGACAACTTTACCGAGAGGGCTCTCGGTAAAGGGAAAAGAATTGCCGGCGGTGGCTCTCGGCGAAGTTGGCCCCGGCCTGTTCTCGTGGGCCCACATGTCAGGACACGACACATGTCAGCCTCCTACTGGTTCCCTTTGCCGAGAGTGGCTCTCGGCAAAGTTAGCCCTCAGCCTGTTCTCATGGTCCCACATGTTAGGACACGACACGTGTCAGCCTCCTACTGGTTCCCTTTGCCGAGAGTGGCTCTCGGCAAAGTTAGCCCTTGGCCTGTTGTCGTGGTCCCACATGTCAGGAGGCAACAGGATTCAGCCTCCTACTGGTTCTCTTTGCCGAGAGTGGCTCTCGGCAAGGATGGCCCTCAGCCTGTTGTTGTGGTCCCACATGTCAGGAGGCGACACGTGTCAGCCTCCTACTGGTTCTCTTAGCCGAGAGTGGCTCTCGGCAAAGATGGGCCTCAGCCTGTTCTCGTGGTCAGGCAACAGGTGTCAGCCTCCGACTGGTTCTCTTTGCCGAGAGTGGCTCTCGGGAAAGATGGCCCTCAGCCTGTTCTCGTGGCCCCACATGTCAAGAGGCGACACGTGTCAGCCTCCTACTGGTTCTCTTTGCCGAGAGTGGCTCTCGACAAAGCTGGCCCTCAGCCTATTCTCGTGGTCCCACATGTCAGGAGGCGACATGTGTCAGCCTCCTACTGGTTCTCTTTGCCGAGAGTGTCTCTCGACAAATTTGGCCCTCGGCCTGTTCTCGTGCTCCCACATGTCAGGAGGCGACAGGCATCAGCCTCCTACTGGGGCTCTTTGTGGCTCTCGGTAAAGTTGGCCCTCGGCCTGTTGTCATGGTCCCACATGTCAGGACATGACACGTGTCAGCCTCCTAGTATTTCTCTTTGCCGAGATGGGGTCTCGGCAAAGTTGACGTGGTCCCACATGTCTGGAGCTAACGGACTATTATCCTTAGCTGCTTTATTTTGCCAAGACGGGTTGTTTAGCTCTCGGCAAAGGCTTTGCCGAGTGCCCGTGTTCTGGCTCTCGGCAAATTCCTGTTTGCCAAAGAGGTGTACGCCGGGTGGCTTTTGCCGAAGGTGACACTCGGCAAAGGTGTTGCCGGCAGTTTTTGGGCCTTTGCCGAGTGTCCGTGGCACTCGGCGTATAGGGCGATTCCAGTAGTGAATGTCTAGCAGACCATTCCCCGAAACTGTCGAAAAACTTTGCTTTGATTCTATGTTGCAATAGGGCCAAACCTTCTTTCATCCAATATTTCCAGCAGTTAATACTAGGCACATCTTGTCTAAAGATTTTTCTGTCCAAATTCTCTAGCATGCTTGTATGATAATATCTAGAGCAAATTCTTTTGGAAGTGCAGCGTGCAGTATCATGATGTCATCCAAGCTTGATATTCCTAGTTTTCTGTTTGGAACATGCACTCCCAGCATTCTTGTGCAAAGGTACAATCCCAGAAAAGATGTCTCCAGGTTTCTTCTGATTGCTTATTACAGTAGACACAATTATAGTTGTCTAGATGCATATGTTTCCTCCTCAGCAAATTTCTTGTCTTGACTCTATCATGGAGTAGAAGCCAGAAGAAAATCTTATGCCCAAGTCTGTTAGAAGTCTTCCAGATCCATTTGACCAGGAAATGGCCTTCATCAGTCTTGGGCCAGATAGCTTTATACATTTTGATTGAAGAGTAGTGTTGACCTTGCCCAGAGCCCTTCCATTTGTCCCTTCTTTGATCACTCCAATGCATGTTCACTAGTCCTTGGAGATCATTAGGTTGCCTGTATGCTAGTTTTGAGAGTGGAGTGTGGAGAAGTTGATGTGGGTTTCTTTCCGAGATCCATGTGGTTGCTATCTGTAAAATCAGTTTTGACAAAGGAATGCAATTCCGGGAATTTGCTAATAAGAGTAGTATCAAGCCACTTGTCATGCCATAATATGACGGTCTGTTCATTGCTCATTGTACATTTGTAATTTTCTTTGAATAGTGTACGGAGCTTTAAATGGCTCTCCATCTCGTGCCCTAGAAGTTGTGTATTATAATAAGTGCTCCAGATTAATTTAACCCATGGAAGATCCTCTTTGTTGAAAAACTTGTGTAGGTTCTTCATCAGGAGTGTCTTGTTACAGAGAGCATTATCCAGAATTCCTAATCCCCCTGACCCTTTGGCTGGCATACCTTCTTCCAGGAAATAAGAGTTGGGCCCTGTTGTTCTTGACCAAATTTTCTCCAAAAGAAATGCCTCCAATATTTGTTTATTTTCTCGATGGTGCTTGCAGGAAGAGCCCAAGTACTCATGAAGAAAATAGGCAATGCAGAGAACACTGATTTAGTTAGGAGTAGCCTACCATCATAAGAAAGTAGGCTGGAGTAGCCACTCAACGTTCTTTCAATTTGTTCGCATATGGGATTGAAATCTTCTAGTTCCGGTCTGTGGTCACTCAGAGGCAGAACCAAATAAGTAAAAAAAAAACTTCCTTATTTACATCCCAGATCATTAAGAATTATATCCAGATTTTGAGGGATCACATTAAGAGGAATCACCACAGATTTTCCATAATTAAATTTTAACCCAGTCTGAGCAACATAGTGCTTCAAAAGATTGTTGCCTGATTTTTCTAGGCACTACAGGCAAAATCATCACTGTATCATCTACATATTGGATGACTGGGAAGTCTGGGTTTGTCTGGCAGGGAATAGGGGCTTGAATGATATTACCTTACATTTCCTTGTTTAGCACTGTTTCAATTAGATCAGCTGCCAGCACAAACAACAAAGGAGAGATAAAGGATCATCTTGTCTAACCCCTTTTTTGCATTGAAATTGTTTGCCAGGAATGCCATTCAGTAAAGCTATTGAAGATCCAAAATCCATGAGCATTTTAATCCACATTATCTATCTCTTTCCAAAGCCTCTAGCTTTAAGAATGTTAATTATGGCATTGTGTTCAATAAGATCAAAAGCCTTTTCAAAATCAAGCTTTAGGATGATGAGCTCGATTTTTGATTGTTTGCACTAATGGATGAATTCAAAAGCCTAAGCTAAGAAATCTTCTATTGATCTTGATTTTAGAAAACCATATTGATTAGTCTGGACAATCTTCAGAGTCACCTTTTGAAGTCTATTGGCCAGAAGCTTGGTGATAATTTTGACTGTGCAATTCAATAGAGAAATATGCCTGAAATCATTAGGAGACATAGGATTGTGTCTTTTTGGAATGAGGGGGATGAAAGAGTTGTTGATTGATTGAAGATTGATTCTACCATGATCAAAATCTTCAATAAGTTCATAGAAATCTCCAGCAATAATATCCCAACAAGCTTTGAGAAAATTCCCATTAAATCCATCTGGCACTGGGGCTTTATCTGAGGGCATTTCCTTTCTGATTGAATCAATTTCCTCTTTACTGAAAGGGTGCTCTAAATCCTCAAGGGGAACATCAGTCTGCGCAATGCTGGGTAGATCAAAGAAATTTACTGTCTCTCATGTGGTTCCCAGTATTTCATTAAAGGATCTCCATAATATTGGAAAGCAATTTACCCAAGCTGACTTTTGATACGTCTCCAATGTAGCTAGAATTTTTTATTGTTCCATGCTATTATATTATCTCTTTTGGATGTTTTATAGGCATTAATATGCTATTTTATATTATTTTTGGAACTAACCTATTAACCTAGAGCCCAGTTCCAGTTTCTGTTTTTTCCTTGTTTTTGAGTTTTGTAGAAAAGGAATACCAAACAGAGTCCAAACGGAATGAAACATTCGCAATGATTTTTCTTGGACCAAAAGACACCCTAGAGACTTGGAGATCAAGTCAGAAGAGCCACGAGGTGGCCACAAGAGGGGGGGCGTGCCCAAGAGGGTAGGGCGCGCCCCCACCCTTGTGACCCCCTCATGACTCCCCTGACCTAATTCCTTAGCCTATATATTCACATATATTTCCAAACCACCAGAGGCATCCACAAAAGCACTTTTCCACCACCGCAACCTTCTGTACCCGTGAGATCCCATCTACGGATCTTTTCTGGCACCCTGCCGGAGGGGGATTCGATCACGTAGGACTTCTACATCAACTTTATTGCCCTTTCATTGAAGCGTGAGTAGTTTACCACAGACCTATGTGTCCATATCTAGTAGTTAGATGGCTTCTTCTCTCTCTTTGATTCTCAATACCATGTTCTCCTTGATGTTCTTGGAGATCTATCCGATGTGATCTTCTTTTGCCGTGTGTCTGTCGAGGTCTGATGAATTGTGGATTTATGATCAGCTTATGTATGAATATTATTTGAATCTTCTCTGAATTCTTTTATGCATGATTTGATATCTTTGTAATTCTCTTCGAACTATCGGTTTGGTTTGGCCAACTAGATTGGTTTTTCTTGCAATGGGAGGAGTGCTTAGCTTTTGGTTCAATCTTGCGGTGTCCTTTCCCAGTGATAGTAGGGGCAGCAAGGCATGTATTGTATTGTAGCCATCGAGGATAAAAATATGGGGTTTTCATCATATTGCTTGAGTTAATTCCTCTACATCATGTTATCCTACTTAATGCCTTACTCTGTTCTTCATGAACTTAATACTCTAGATGCAGGCAGGAGTCGGTCCATGTGTGGAGTAATAGTAATAGATGCAGAATCGTTTCGCTCTACTTGACACGGACGTGATGCCTATATTTCATAATCATTACCTTAAATATCATCATAACTTTGCGCTTTTCTATCAATTGCTCGACAGTAATTTGTTCCCCCACTGTATTATTTGCTATCATGAGAGAAGCCTCTAGTGAAACATATGGACCGCGGGTCTATTTCCATCATACAAGTTTCTGATCTACAATATTAGTTTCCGATCTACTATTTTGCAATCTTTTACTTTACGATCTATAAACCAAAAATACCAAAAATATTTACTTTATCTTTGCTTAGTTTCATCTATCTCTATCAGATCTCACTTTTACAAGTAACCGCGAAGGGATTGACAACCTCTTTATCGCGTTGGGTGCAAGTTGTTTGACTGTTTGTGAAGGTATTGGTGATTTGTGTGTTGTCTCCTACTGGATTAATACCTTGGTTCTCATACCGAGGAAAATACTTATCTCTACTTTGCTGCATCACCCTTTCCTCTTCAAAGGAAAAACCAACGCAAGCTCAAGAAGTAGCAACTTTCAGTTTGCGTGTACTTTCACCAGAATACAAAATGAGTGGTTCAAAGATAAGGCCAACAAATTCAAATAGTTCCATGACACATGGGGCAATACCAACGAAAAAATACCACGGTAAGGCGAAATAGCGGCGCCTACTACAGGTGCTATACACGCTATACCGAAAAAGGTTGTCATTCCGCTTTATATATATATATATAAAGCAACGACCACCATACGAATGATCCATACAACACAACGCCACACACACCCGAGGCAATATACAAAGGTGTTTCGGTCGAGAGACACCACTCCATACAACTCCAAGTGAAACAAGTACAATAAGCATGACCATGGAGATGATGAAACTCTCAACCGTGGACAAGCACCGAAGAGACGAGTCTGAGCGCTGACGTACCATGAGCTCGATGATGGTACCTTAATGAAGGGCACGATGCTAGAGCACCGCCACCGCCAGATCCAAAGGATCAAAGTTTTCACCTAGAGCACCGCGGAGGAAAAGGAGCAACCATGATGAAGCCTTCAATAAGGGGGACAACACCCACAGACGCCGCCATCATCGGTCTGGCCAGAGGCAGACGATGTTTTCACGCCAGCACACATGCTCATCCTCCGACCTGGGTGCGGCGAACATCATCTGCCGCACCACGGGTATAGCACGCCAACCACCAAAGCTCATGTCGCCCACACGGCCATGGTCACCGACCAACACCTGTATCATGAGCTCCTCCCATGAGTCCACGACTCCCACCATCCAGCCGCCGCCGGACCACAGGGTGTTCCAAATCCCCTCCAAAAGTACTGGCTTTGTGGCGTGCTATATTTCAAATACTCTCTCCGTTTCATAATAGAAGAGTGTTTTTGGCACTAGTATATTATGGGGCGGAGGAAGTAACATTTTATTTAAATGAAAGATATAGACCATAAAATGTAGGTTTTCAATAAGAATGCATGATATAGTTCAATAATAAAGGACTCTTAATCAGTGGCGGAGCTTCACAGAAAAGTTGGGTGGGCCAGGCTAATGAAGGTTACAAACTTTTTAGGCATTATTGGCAACTCGATACCTTTTGTTCTCACTGAATTTTTATCTTATATATTAACAACCAAGTTACTCGCAAGATACTAATATCTACCTTATTATGTCTTATTTTAGTGATCTTCTTAAAGTAAAATGCACTTATCAAAAAAATATTACGCGTTAGGTACAAACAACCCTCTGATTTACCGAGACAAAAATATTTGTATCTTGTATTTCCACATATGAATTCATAATTAAATGCATTAATCATGCTCAGTTCAATCAATGGATAACAAGAATCCACTACTCTGAAGATAATTAGAAATTACCCGGCGACACAGTGGTCAAGAGGTGAATATCGAGTTCTACTCAGCGTGACAGCAGACCGGTGTCATTTAGCAGCGGGGAGGTTGTCCGGTCTATGCGAGGAAGGGTGGTCAGGGCTAGCTGTGCGACAAGAGATCTGCGTCAATGTGTGGTGCGCGTGGCGGCGACGTTAGTCATGGCCAGCTAGCGGCTGATAGGCCCATTTTGCATCATTATTTCTTATTGTTATTTATCTTATTTCAATATTATATTTCACAATATGATGCAATTCTAATGATTTTTCTCTCTTAAAATGCAAGATACAACAAGAGAGGGAGATTACCATCATCTAAAAATCTGACCAGGAAAAACAACATCAGAGATAGCAATTCCTCGGAGTTCAAAACAAAGAATGAATTTTTGAAGAATTATGGAGCAAAAATGTGCCAGAGGTGGTCCACCAGCCAACCACATGGACAGGTGGTGTGCCAAACCCCTGGCAGCGCCATGTGTCAATGTAGAGCCATGGTGGTTAAAAAAGTTAATGTTGTTCATCAAATGTCCGCTGGGAGAGGTTCGCAAAATAAATGTTTTTCACAGCAATTATAATGTGCAGACCATGGTAACTTTGTAAAGCAAACACGGCAATTTTACAACAAATCCTTCTTTTATCGGAAATTAACATGTGTCTGAAGAAATCCCCCCCCCCCCTCCTAACGTAATTTGCCATAAAAATATTCACAAATGTCATGCCTCCTGGCGAACGTAAGTGACTGTTGCGGTCCAAAAACTTTTCGTCCCTATACAATTTTAGGTCTGCTTGCTGCCTTATTTGATCCGCGCAAAAAATATTCAATTTTGATATCTTCAGCCATTTTTTAGCTCTGTTGTTGAAGATGCTTTTAGCTGCTACCGGTGACCAAGAACCCCGCCGCGTGTGGTTGGATACCGTGCGCCTGTTCCAGGTGATGCATTTGTCATGTGGCCAGCAATATTATTGAGCGAGTTGGCTAATGAAACATCGGTATTGTCCAACTAAATAAAAAAGAAAGGCTACGTGTTGGCTGGCAGATCTTTTAAAAAGATCCGTCGCCTCGCGAGCTTTCTATTACTGGAGCCGTCAATTTCTCTTCTCTAATTTTTTACTATAATATGCTTGTTGCGAAACTTTTTCTTCTCTAACTTTCTGCAATAAGACCTTTGTTGTGAAACCCATTCTTCTCTAATTTCCTGCAACAAGACCTTTGCAGCGAAACCTTTCTTCTCTAATTTTCTGCAACAACACCCTTGTTGCAAAAATTACAAACACATCTAGCGTTGTGTCTAATTTTCTGTAACAAAATCCATGTTGTAAAAATTGCAACAACATCTCCAGCCGCATCGCACACTAACACAGTCGTCTTTCGATGCCGCTAAAACATGGAGTGGACATGGAAGTACGGCGTGGTGATGTGGCTGTTGCTAGAGCTGGTGGTGCCGGAACGGCGGTGAGGTTGTTGGTGCTCCACGCCCGCGTGGCGGATCTCTCCGGATCCAGCCGCCGGGAGGTGTTTGGCGGCGGAGATCTGGCATGGATGCACTCACCACGATGATCTACAGGCTAGGGCGCTCGGCTTGGGTATTGGTCGCGAGTGCTCGGTCTGCAACAGACTATTTGTTTCGGTGAGGCCAATTGAAACAAGGGGGTTGCAAGAATTGTACTAGGATAAAGATTGCTTCTGAGTCGTTTGATCCAAAGCAAATCCGACGCCTGCAAAGAGGGTAGACACACACACAAACATTCGCCGGTTGAGCGATAATGTTCTCTAAAAAGAAAATAGAAAATGTTTGCACGAATTCTCCGTAAAATGAATGACAAGGGACATAGATGTGTAATACTTAACGCACATCTAGCTGTAATTTAGTAAAACTAATAAAAAAAACAAACGTAGCACCTCGTCCTAAACATGGAAGAGAACGTCAAAGAGAACCTCGAAGAGAACATGGATCCATACCTATCTGACAACCTCTCCCTAGCCCCCCTTCATCTCCTACCCGTGAAGTTTGATCCAGCAGAAGAGGTCTTCTGAATCTCCTCAGCACCCGAGTCCCAATGTCCACACTTCAATCCACGATGGCTGAATACCTAATAGAGCGGAGTAGGAGGCTCATCGAAAGAACTTGAATCAGATCGGACGTCCGCCAACGTTGGTGAGGCAGCAAACTAAGGGAACGATTGTAAGACTGATGGGCCACGGTTCATCTCCCCAACATCGTTGGAATACGTCGCCCGTCATTCCAATCTCACAACGCAGACAAGTAACCCATTAATCATTTATTTATTTTGCAAGAACCCATTATAAGATCGAATCCATGTTCTATTCAACAGCCGATTGAATTCATCACAGAATCCCCAAAATCAGACTAACGCTAACGTCTGGAAAAAAAAGTTAGTACCTATAGATTGTGCACTACAGGGAGCGGACGAGTTCCAGAAGGTTTGGTTTGCACTGCAGCCAGCAGCGCTCGCGCTGCTTCATCAACACAATCAAACAACGGCAAGCGAGTTCAGTATTAGGTATAGTCTTATATGAGGGTTTCAGATGTTTTCCATTATCTGCAACAAGGTGAATGTAATCTTTCTATCTTGCAGCGTTAAGAAGATTTGTAGTAGCCAGACATTAGAACTAAGTAATTTACATACAAAAATTAAACTAAATGCATCTCGTACTTGAATTATACAGGTTTTTGCTTACACGGTTGCTTTGTTCCATGGCAACGGGGATCAAGGTTGGCACTCTTTTTTAACCTCCGTCCGAAAATACTTGTCGGAGAAATAGATGTATCTAACGTGTTTTAGTTCTAGATACATTCATCTTTATTCATTTCTCCAACAATTATTTCCGGACAAAGGGCGTATAATATAACGCATTCGTATAAGATTTCTTGCCACTATAACTAGTGAGTATAATGAATATACATAAGAACTAGTAGTAAAGAAAAAATTGCAAACTCCTCATGGGTGCCATTGCCCGATGCTAGATCCGCCCAAGACGTTGGCTACTTCCTTCCCTTGCCATGCAAGAGGGGTGCACCCACCGGCATGACCGGCGCACCGGCAAGGGAAAGGAAGTAGCCGACGCCTGAGACGGATCACCCGGCACCATCTGATCTGCGGTGATTGGATACATGTTGTGACGGAAGTGAGGTTGCAAGGGGTGCCCGAGGCACTTAAATACAAGGGGCAGGGCGCTCCGGACGAACTGGCAGCTGGGTGCTGCTCACTCCTTTTTGTTCTCTTGTTCTTAAATAAAAACTCTCCGTCATGCAATTTTCTTTGGTTCTGATTTAGTAGCCTTTAATGGCTGGTTCATACATGAGCTGGAATTGGGTCACGCACAGGTGGAACGTTTCCCTTCTCCTATTCCTGGTTCTGCAAGAATGAACGGCCATGGAGGATGCAGTGCAATCGACAAGAAATGGAAAGTTCCAAAGGACATGCCAGTGACAGACTGTTCCTAGCTTACTGCTGCTGCACGACGGTGTAAGCATCCCGAATTTTCAAAAATTCGTAAGAAAGCTGAGATCGATATAGTGCTACTGCATTAACTTTTTTATTACATCTAGTAACTGAGAATTGACACCGTCTATTATATATTATTAAAAGTCAGATTTGCTAATTCTCGTGTCAAGATGAAAATTAGTTATCTCTCATCTAACACCAGCACAGTTCTATCAAAGCTTTAAGATTCGTGTTTTTGTGTTTTTTAGACAAATTCACATTTTTGTGTGCACTAGCTTGTGCGGCGCGGTTGTTTTTTTTAGAGAAAAGGCGTAAAGCCCGACTTCAAATTAATGAAGCCATCAACCGGCTAGGATACAACAGTGCTGATACAAAGGCGAAAGCTTGAAGAAAAACTGAAAGATAAAGGCGGCGTGCACACACATTACAGAGCTAAGCAGAGAGCAATGACGAGCAGGGCACCACCACAGCGAAAACAGGATCAAGCTGCCGGAGAACTCCACGCAAGCTAGAACAGCGGATCAACTGCAATCAGTAGACATCACAAGTGAAGGCAGAGAGGACTCGGGCTGCGTGGAGAAAAGCATGGCTCCAGATCTGGCCGTCTCGAGCCTTGCCGGAGGGGAGATCCAATCGCCCCTACATTTGAACCGTGCCACAACACGCAGACGCCGTCCACCGGCCGGCTGCCCAGAGCCGAACAAGACGAAGAGCCGCTGAAGGATTGCAGAGGGGCCACCTCGTCACCACCATAGCCGCCATCCCGGAGAGCAGAGCAACGCTGCCGCCACCAAGCACCTTGCCGCGAGACCACAACCTCACCCTCCCTTGAACGACGCCTCCAAGGAGGACCGAGACGCCACAGCGCCGCCGCCGTTCGGCTAAAGGCCAAGGCTTTCGCCCGGGATCGTGGGAGAGGTGGAGGGAGGTGACGAAGAAGCCCGACACGCCCTCAGGAGGGAGATCGACACCGGAGTGCCGCCGTCGTCGAGGTCGACGGGAGGTCGACCAGGGGTTTCCCCCGTTCTAGGACGGCCACCACCCACCCTCAAGTGCCAGATCTGGCGGCCCGGAGGAGCAGCACCTAGATCTGGGAGGGAGGACCACAACAGAGGAGAGGAGACCGGGAAACAAGCCAGCCGAGGCCAGCGACGCGGCCCACAGCAGCGACGAGCCTCCACCGCCCCACCGCCGCCCACACGGCCAGTGGGGACGGCCAGCACCGGCGGCGCCATCCGCCAGACGAGATCGACGCCGCCCTCGCCAATCAGGGCCGCCATCCTAAGATCCAGGGCCCCCTGCAGCGCAGAGCAGCAGAGCATCGCCGCCACCTTCACCGGTAGCCGCACCGGCGAGCGCCTCGGGTGGCGGCGGGGCGGGAAGGGGGGGGAGGGGGATGGCGAGGCTAGGGTTAGGTCGCTCTCGTGTCGCCCGTGAGGGGCGACGCGAGAGCCGCGGGGGGAGCTACCCTGCGTTCTCACGCGGTTGATTCTCAACAACCTGTTTTCTTGTGTTATTGGGCCATTGTCATTGTGGGGTATCATGTTCATTTTTCAGCTATTGTTTTTTCACGCATATTGGGCTGTAGTGTTAAATTTTGGCAAACCCTAATCATAGCTTATAGCGTCAGAAATGTGTATTTTCCTACAAGGTGCACACCTATCAATCGTTGGGATAGTATCAATCGCGTCTGAATTTGTACCTGGTTTTGGAAAGGAGAATAAAATAGAAGTAAAAGACAGAAACAAAGAAAATGGGCCAGCCCACTATTGGTTGTCCTGTGCGAAACTCCAACAGAAAAACATGAACATTATTTGAATTTTTGATTTTTTTTAAATTGGAACATGTGTTTCATAAGATTTTGAGAAAATGTGTATCTTTTATACACGAAGAACATTTTTAGTTGTGGCAATTTACCTAAAACAATAATATTTTCTTAATTTGATGCATTTTTTGAAATGCCAGTTTCTTTTTAGACATCTCGAACAATTTTGAAAAATATGTTTTTTTTGCAAAAATGGGAAACTTTTTGCATGTTCTGAATATTTTACGAAATAGCAAGAAAATTTTGGAATTCTGAACATTTTCAAAATTTTGTTTTTAATTCTGAACGTTTTTTGAGAATTTTAATTTACGAAATAAATGATAAAATAAAAATAAAATTGGAAGGGAAAAACGAGATAGAATAATAATAATAATAATAATAATATTAATAATAGAAGTAAAACACAGAAACAAAGAAAAATGGGCTAGCCCAATATTGGTTGTCCTGTGCGAAACTCGACTATATGTCGCCTTGTGCGGGAAATAGTGTTTTTCCAACTGCGTGGGCAGACAAATAAGTGGGCTGGCTTTGCAGGGCCAGAGCATGCGGCCCACGTACGGAAATACTTTTTTAGCAAACAAAGGCATAAAAAATTAGTACCACCTTGGATAGTAAAAAATGTTCTTTTCGGTGGTGAACGGATGAAAAAATTGGCGAAACGCACCTTTTTTTATTAGTAGGTATAGATATAGATATAGATAGGACACCCATGTGCGTCAAGAAGCTCTGGTTTCGTACAGGGGCGACAAAACTGGGCCAGCCAATTTGCAGTCCAACTTAAAAAACGGAATGTAGAAACATTGCAGCCCCACTTAATGCAGCGCTCACTTTTTTGCTCAGTTCTTATTTACAAATATTTGGAAATATGAATATATACATTGAACGAATTTCAAATACGCGTTGAACATTTTGTAATGTACATTCAATAAATTTTGAATATGCATTGAACACTTTGTAATTTACATTGAACAATTTTTGAATATGCATTGAAAATTTATGTAATGTACGTTGAACAGTTAGTGAATACATATTGAACCTTTGTGTAATATACGCTGAAATAAAATAAAATACATGGTGAACATTTGTAGTATTCATTGAAAAGAATTATTTATATACGATAAAAATTTTATAATGCATGATGAACTTTTTGGTAATAAATCATGAACATTTTTAATATACGATGAACATGTTTATAATACACACACTTATATAATACCCAAAACAAAGAGAGAGAAAGAAAAGAAAAAATAAAAATAAAAGGAAAGGTAAGAAATAGAAACACACAAAAAAAAGAGAAAAGGAGAAGAAACAATGAAACCGGACTGTGTGCTGGCCCACACAGTGGCGTTGGCGAGGGCCGCCTTCAGCCGAGGTGCATTTATTTGCCGCATGCGGCTATAAATAGGATTGGCCCGTTATTGGAAGCTTGTGGAAACTTCCAGCCAGTTTTGTGAACTTCTAGAAGCTTTCGGTCAGGTATCTTTGTTTTTTTATATTTATTTTTTATTTATTCATCTTTTCCTTCTTTCATATTACTTTTCTGGAAAATAAAAATCAAAATCCATGATTTTTTTCAAAAATGGCAAACAATTTTTCAATTCTTGGACCATTTTAAATTTGGTGAAACAATTTTCATGTTTTTCTATTCTTTAAATTTTTTGAAATTTTTTATTTTTAAAACAATCCGAACTATTTTTTCAGTTGGTGACCTTTTTTAATTGACAAACTCTTTCAGATTCGGAAAGATTTTTTATTTGTGATATAAAAACATGAACACTTATCAAAATCATGGAACCTTTTCTCTTTTTACCAGTTTTTAAAAATTATAACTGAAGAAAAAGCATATATTTTTTGTAAAACAGTAAACCACGAGCAATGACAACCGAAAAAACATAACAAACCTGACCCATCGAGCAGCAATCGCAGCGAGCGAACACTTTCTCTGCAGCGTGGAAATAACATCTCACTAACATCTCAATTTCTACATCGTGATTTTTTTGGCAAACAAAACCCTCTTTTAGATTTTATTTATTAGCAACCCAAAAAGTGTACAACAATCATCCTTCCAAAAGGAAAGGAGATTGATTACACTGCTTGGTTAGTCCTACAATTGACAGGTTTGTTGCATATAAGACAGAAAAAAACTTGTAGAAGATCTCTCTATATAAGCTTTCTTTGCTAGTGAGTGGGCAATGACATTCCCTGTTCTAGGAATATACGTGATCCTGTATGAACTTAGATGAGAGGAGTTATTCAGAAATTCCGCAATAACTGGTCTGATTCTCCAATGCCCTGGCTTTTCCAACAAGTTCTTTTCCTTCACCACTTCAACTAGGTTCCTGTAATCGGAAAAAAAAGGTGGCAGATTTCCATCCCAAAGCTTTTACTGTTTTTGCTGCAAGAGCTAATCCAAGCGCTTCAACCTACACAACACAGGACACGTTTTTTGCATAAGCTTGAACAAAAATAGAATGATTAACTAACTCATACTTAAGAAGTATTACAATGTTAAACTCAGTGTAAATTGTTGGACCTGCAGTTTGAGTTTGGGAATTTGTCTCCAAAAAGGAAGAAACATTATCACTGATTAATTGTGTATTGACCTCTTCCTTTTCTTCTAATACTCCTGCATTTAACATTGCTTTTGTAGCATAGATTACCAGCATAAGACTCCATATATTTTTGATAAAAAGAATATCATTTCTAGCTTTCCAAATATTCCATAGCAATGTAAAAATAATATCTAGGTTTAACTCAACATGATGAGAGGATAGGATCATTTGTATCACATCTGTAGGGTAAAGATTAGGATTTAACTCGTTTACCTTGAGACTGAATTTAAACCATATGGCTCTGGAGAAATTGCAATGAAAAGAGAGATGTAGATCTATTTCAAAACCTTCACCTCTATAACATTCTTTTCAATATGAGATGAATACATGGATCCCCTCAGTCCTGTAGCCAGTGCCCTTCTTAAGATTCTCCAAGCAAAAGTCTTGACCCTAGGAGCCAAAGTCTTGATTTTCCACACCAGATTAAGAATATTGATTTCAGGCTCCGAGATAGTATTATTCGAAACTTGACTTCCAGCTTGAGCCTCCTCCAATAGAGCTTTATATGCACTTTTAGTAGTACATTCAACATTAGAGTGTGAATCCAACATAACACATCATCCATGCTAGTATTAATGATAGTAATATTTAAACCATTGCTTTTCAAAAACCTCATCAAAGAATATGCTAGTTTTATCCTCATCCCAGGTTTTCTATTAGGTTTCCATAGATCGCTAACTATCTTGGCACAATGCTTATTTAAATCTGGCTTAAGGTGATCATAAATATTTTCCCAACCTTTGCACCAAGGAGTAGTCCAAATGCAGGAATTACCATGAGCAATCTGAGTTTGACTAGCCTTGTGAATGAAAGGTAAAATTAATAGAAGACAAGAAAGTAGACTTTGGAATAGGAGTATTGAGTGACCAAATAATAGAGTTATGAAAGTACTTGGATTTGAGAGTTTTAGTAATTAAGGAATCAGGGTTCTTAATAATTCTCCAAGCCATTCTTGCAAGCATGGACTTGTTCATCATGTATAAATCTCTTATGCCAAGTCCACCTTTATGCATAGGTTTACAAATATCACCCGAAGCTCTAAAACAGATAGGTTACTAATCATTACCTTTATCCATACCTGTCCAACAGAATTTCCTAACAATAGAAGTTAGTTTGTTAATAGTGGACTTGTTTAAAAGGATACTTGGTATATAATAAACACGGATAGAAGCAAAGAAAAAATTGATAAGAGTGAGTCTTCCTGCATGAGATAACCCGTTAGCCTTATAACAACTAGGGCATATTTGGTTGCTCGCCAACTCCCAGCTTTCGCGAATCCGCGAGCGGAGCTGGCCCGAGTGGCCTGGCTCCAGGAAGCTGCCTTCCAAGTTCGAAGTAGGATCCACGTACAAAAAGTTGGAGTGGTTGTTTCGCCGATACCAGAATTGGGATTCCTGGAGTTGGCCTTATTTATGATCAGATGCCACCCTTAAGTGCCCTTACCTGTTCGATGGACAATCTCGAAATAATCCCGATCCCCATTATCCTCTATCCTCAGCCACTCGTTGATACGTCTCCAACGTATCTACAATTTTTAAGAAACTTAAGTTGAAAGAGACAGGAACGGGATGGGACACTGAGCACAACACTGTGAAACAAGATGCTAAGTGGTGGAAGAAGGCAAAGATAGTGAATTTCATTCTTATGTTGTGCATACCATATCTTTCTTCTCATTAGTTGTTAACATATATTATCTTTGTTGTATTGTAGGACATTCCAGGTTGTTACAAGTTCATGGATTTCGAAATGAAGAAAACTTGTGCTTCATGTTCAAAGACATCACAAGTGACGGTTCCGATCATTGGAATCCGAGTTTTGGCACCCCTCCTACTGCTCTAATATCAAGTGCCATCAATCTTGATCAAATTGAAGATGTTGATTTGTTGGAGGATACCCAAGCAGTTCCATCTCCTATTACACCAAAGGTTAATAAGAGGCTCGAAAAGATCATTTCTGACACAAACAAGAAACCGAAGACCACACAAGTGATGCAGGAACAGATTACAATGATTGGGCTAGCTCCGCTCATGGATTTGCGGGAGCTTCCTGGATTTTGGCCATTCAGGCCAGCTCTGCTCGCGGATTCGTGGAAGCTGGGAGATGGCAAGCTACCAAATAGTCCCATAGTCCTGAAACATAGAGAAAAGGGGCAAAAATGATGCCTCCCAGTGAACTAGGCTAATAAGTGTCTGGCCTTTTGGCTCCCTTTCCTAGCCACTACGAAAATGGGCCTCACGTGGATGAGTGTTGCTCCTACTTGGGCCTCTATTTGGCATGTCCAAACCTCCCACTAGGGCCGAATACCACTGGAAAGGGTTTTCAACCCATGCCGAGTGACCAGAAGCTAAAGAGGACGAGTTGAACGTATTTTTGATCGCTAGCACTCCCATAGGAAGCTGGTAGTGGAAATGAGAAGTGGGATTCAAGGAATTACGGGAGCTGGTGAGCTACCGAACAGGCCCTTAAGCTTAATTTTGAATTTTTCAATAATAAAATTGTAGGCCGCGGGTCTATTTTTCCCAGGAAGAATTACGGGATTACCTAGATGAGTTGTGTTAAAATCCATATTGGGAGAGGGAAAATATTCTTAATTTAATTTTTTAGATTAACATCTTATGCTTACTCAAAAGGATAGCAGATTTATTGCCATTAGGAGTTGACAAGAAACCCCACAAAATTCATTAATAAGAGAGGCTATCATATTAGCATCATCATTATCAGCCCTACCACAAACAAAAAGATTGTCAGCAAACATCAGAGAGTGAATAAGGGGACAAGCAGGTCTTAACTGAATACTACTCAAATGATTGTCATTTATAACCTCCTGAATGGAAAGCGACAAGTCATTAACTGTGAGAATAAAATGATATAGTGATAAAGGACAACCTTGTCGAATACGTCGGGATCCCCTAAAGCTGCCATATGGTTGACCATTAATCTATAATACCTAAATAGTTCATCCCCACTACTATATTTCTCTTAACATGCAGCCTATCCACCTCAGCACACCTGCCACATCAACATTCTTTTATTGACTTACATATGGGACCAACCACTACAACCCTCCTGCCACATAAGCGCCGGTTACTTGCTAAGGACCCACCACACCATTGCCTTACATATGGGACCAACCACTACAACCCTCTTGCCACATAAGCGTCTTTCTCCCTGATTCCGTGCTTCGCAAAGACAACACTGCAGCCTGTGTCTCGTCTGTAGCTCACACGGAGACGGAGTCCCTCTTGCCCAACCTACGGTGGCTGGAGCTAAAAAACCTAGGGTGGCTGGTCGGACCAAGGTGGGGGCTCCCTCCCGGCAGCGGTCAAGCCCACTCTACCAGCGTCGTCTGCTACCTCCTCTCCACATCTGCCCTAGTTGCACGACCACGCTCGCCTCTGCTGATGTCGCCGGTTGACTCCCCTCCTCCTCCATCATGTCGTTGTCCTTGGTGGCCTCCATCGAGACTTGCTCCGTTTGCCGCTTCGTGTAGATGGTGGTGGCCTATGTTGGTGTGCAGAATCAGACAGGCCGTTGGGCCTCACCTGGAAGGACACTCTGTCCAATGACTCAGCCTGGAGTGTACGTCGCTGCGCCGGGCAGGTGCTCAGCCTATGGACGGCTTTCTTTTCCACCCGAAGTGCTGGGATGATGGTCACACCGTGTAGGGTCTCCATTGATAGCCATGGCTTGCAGCATCATTGAATCGACCTCATACTGCAGAAATGGTGGCATTATTTTGGCAAGTGACATTGTACTGCGACAATGGTTTCCTTTGTTTTGGTCAAGCTGGCCACCTTCATCTATGGAGCAAGTTTTGCTCCTTCCCATCGGTGATTGATTTCTGGGCAACGACATCAAACTTTTGGCTACGTACGGTGGTGAAATCTCTGAAGTTCAAGGTTCTGTACTATCTTCTTCAGTATTTGATATTCTGTCAGTATTTCTTTCTTATCCTCACATGAGCTGCACTGCACACAACCCACTACTTTAGGCCCATCTGCAGACCAGTGCTCCCGCCGGCCCACACTGTTTGTCTACCCCGGTTGCCCCAGCCATTCTCCTAATAACATCCGAGATGACGCTCCACTTCCTCCCCCAAGATCTCAACATGTAACTGACGGATTGCTGTTTAAAGTCGGTGCTCTGCCTCACCTTATTTCCCATCAGTATGTGTGGGCGTGGTGTCACACCACTCCTACTGCAGCCGCCGGTCAGCATCTCCATTACATTTCCTCATATTCCCAATGACATGTTGTTGCTTGGGTCACAAAATTGCATTTTCTCAGGTGGTGCCTTCTGGATGACTCCCAAGTAGTTATCTTCATTCGTTGGTCTTCCATCACTGCACACAGAGATTTCAGGCATCTGCTGGTACATAATCTTCCCAAGTTCCCCTCTGTTGGTAATTTTGGATGTTTGTTTGCTTAATTTAAATCTGAATTTAGTTTTGCTTGATTGAATATTGATTTCAGGCTCCGAGATAGTATTAAGAATATTGATTTCAGGCTCCAAGATAGTATTATTCGAAACTTGACTTCCAGCTTGAGCCTCCTCCAATAGAGCTTTATATGCACTTTTAGTAGTACATTCAACATTAGAGTGTGAATCCAACATAACACATCATCCATGCTAGTATTAATGATAGTAATATTTAAACCATTGCTTTTCAAAAACCTCATCAAAGAATATGCTAGTTTTATCCTCATCCCAGGTTTTCTATTAGGTTTCCATAGATCGCTAACTATCTTGGCACAATGCTTATTTAAATCTGGCTTAAGGTGATCATAAATATTTTCCCAACCTTTGCACCAAGGAGTAGTCCCAATGCAGGAATTACCATTAGCAATCTGAGTTTAACTAGCCTTGTGAATGAAAGGTAAAATTAATAGAAGACCAGAAAGTAGACTTTGGAATAGGAGTATTGAGTGACCAAATAGTAGAGTTATGAAAGTACTTGGATTCGAGAGTTTTAGTAATTAAGGAATCAGGGTTCTTAATAATTCTCCAAGCCATTCTTGCAAGCATGGACTTGTTCATCATGTATAAATCTCTTATGCCAAGTCCACCTTTATGCATAGGTTTACAAATATCATCCGAAGCTCTAAAACAGATAGGTTACGAATCATTACCTTTATCCATACCTGTCCAACAGAATTTCCTAACAATAGAAATTAGTTTGTTAATAGTGGACTTGTTTAAAAGGATACTTGGTATATAATAAACACGGATAGAAGCAAAGAAAAAATTCATAAGAGTGAGTCTTCCTGCATGAGATAACATGTTAGCCTTATAACAACTAGGGCATATTTGGTTGCTCGCCAACTCCCAGCTTTCGCGAATCTGCGAGCGGAGCTAGCCCGAGTGGCCTGGCTCTAGGAAGCTGCCTTCCAAGTTCGAAGTAGGATCCACGTACAAAAAGTTGGAGTGGTTGTTTCGCCGATACCAGAATCGGGATTCCTGGAGTTGGCCTTATTTATGATCAGATGCCACCCTTAAGTGCCCTTACCTGTTTGATGGACAATCTCAAAATAATCCCGATCCCCATTATCCTCTATCCTCAGCCACTCGTTGATACGTCTCCAATGTATCTATAATTTTTGATTATTCCATGTTGTTATATTATTATTCTTAGATGTTTTACAATCATTTTATAGCAACTTTATATCATTTTTTGGGACTAACCTATTGACATAGTTCCTAGTGCAGTTGTTATTTTTGCTTGTTTTTTACATTGCAGAAAATCAATACCAAACGGAGTCCAAATGCAGCGAAACTTTTTGGAGAATTTTTCTGGACCAGAAGACACCTCTTGGGCCAAAGAAGTACCATAGGTGGGCTTCGAGGGGAGTACAACACACTAGGGCGTGCCTGGGCGCGCCCAGGTGGGTTGTGCCCACCTCGGTGGCCTCCCACACCGCCTCTTAGCCCTATAAATCCCCAAATATTCCATAAAACCTAGGGGAGTCGACGAGACACAATTCCAGTGGCCGCAAGTTCCAGAAACCGAGATCAAATCTAGACACCATCACGGAGGGGTTCATCATCATCATTGGTGCCTCCTCGATGATGCGTTAGTAGTTCATCATAGACCTACGGGTCTGTAGGCCTCTCTCTCTTTTGATTCTCAATACAATGATCTCTTGGAGATCTATTTGATGTAACTCTTTTTTGCAGTGTGTTTGTTGGGATCCGATGAACTTTAAGTTTATGATCCGATCTATATATCCATGAAAGTTATTTGAGTCTTCTTTTGATCTCTTATATGCATGATTATTTATAGCCTCATATTTCTTCCTCGAATCTTTGGTTTAGGTAGGCCAACTAGATCGATTTTTCTTGCCATGGGAAGAGGTGCTTTGTGATGGGTTCGATCATGTGGTGTTCTTTTCCAATGACAGAAGGGGCAGCAAGACACGCATATATCATTGCTATTAAGGATAACGAGATGGGGGCTATTCCAACATGAATAGATCTCGTCTATATCATATCATCGTTCTTATTGCATTACTCTGTTTCTCCATGAACATAATACACTAGATGCATGCTGGATAGTTTTAGATGTGTGGAATAATAGTAGTAGATGCAGGCAGGAATCGGTCTACTAACCTTGGATGTGATGCCTATATATTGATCATTGTCTGGATATCGTCATAACTATTTGATTTTCTATCAATTGCCCAACAGTAATTTGTTTACCCATCGTGTGCTATTTCTTAAGAGAAGCCACTAGTGAAATCTACGGCCCCCAGGTCTATTCTTTATCATATTTGCGTTCCAATCTATTTATCCAATCTACCACAAATTTTCTCCCGTAAACTTGACAATTTCCTACGTTGTTACCCGTAAGAGGGATTGACAACCCCTCATAAGCGTTGGGTTGAAAGTATTTGTTCTTTATGTGCAGGTACCGCTTACATATTGTTGCTTGGTTCTCCTACTAGATTGATACCTTGGTGTGAGTCATCCTTCTCCCCCGTCGCCCCAACCTTCCAGCAGCCGACCCCTGCTGCCGGCAACACTGCTCTTCTCCCTCGCCGTTGCCACTTCAGAAGATCAAGGTGAGCTCGTTCAAATACTACTAGGAAAAGGGCTATAGCTAATATGGATATTAATGACGCACCACACATGTGGTACGCCACTGCTATATAGTAGTGGCACACCATGTGTAAGTACGCCATTAGTGTCCATATCACTAATGGCGCACCACACCCACGGTGCGCCACTACTAACAATTTTTTTTTATTTTTCCAAAACTAGTAATGGCGCACCAGGGCAACTAGTAATGGCGCACCACACACTCTGTGCGCCACTACTAACAATTTTTTTTACTTTTTTCGAGACTAATAATGGCGCACTAGGGTATAGTGCGCCATTACTAGTTCAAACTAGTAATGGCGCACCACAACCACGGTGCGCCACTACTAACAATTTTTTTAATTTTATTTTTACAAAACTAGTAATGGCGCACCACGTAACAGGTGCGCCATTAGTAACCAGGGTTACTACTGGCGCATTGTTAGGTGGTGCGCCATTACTAACTTTCTTTGCACACCCCCCTGAACGCCTTTTTCAGTTTTAGAAAAAATAAAAGAAAATGATGGAAATGTCAAAAGAATAAAAGAAAATAAGTTTCTCATGTGATATGTGGTCTGCTTGTTGGGAAAATTTACAAATATGAATTTTGACTTTATTTGCAAAATCTCTCTCAAATTTAGTAAAATGGGCATAACTTTTGCATATGAACTCGGATTAAAAAGTTTTTTATATGAAAAATCATCTACCCGAAAAGTTACATACGAATTCAACTAGGCAAACCTTGTTGAAGATTTTCAGAATCCCCAGAAACCTAACAGAACGAAAGATACGGGGCTTTTAAGATCTAGAGGGGGGGATGGAAAAAGTTTCAAACTTAGTAATGGTGCACCATTTGCTAGGTGCGCCATTAGTAAGAGAAAAAAAATTGGTTTCAAATTTTTTCAAAATATGATACGTAATATGACCGGGAAGTTTTAAATATTTTTTCAAAATTTCATCACACTCATGAACATGAACAAAGTCATAGACATCAACAAGGTTTAATAGGATTGATATGATTGATATATCAACAAGTGTCTGTTAAGTGAGTTGGTGCTGGGGTTGGATAGAACTGTGAAGTTAAGCGTGCTTGGGCTGGAGTAGTGTGAGGATGCGTGACCTTTTGGGAAGTTTGACCATGGAGTGTGATTTGACTTGAGATTAAGCATATTGACCCGAGATTAAGCCATACTGACCCGAGATTAAGAAAAAACGAAAAAATTGATTTTTTTTGAAAAAATATTTTCTGAAAAAAATTTGAAAAAAATTTGTTAGTAATGGTGCACCATATATGTGGTGCGCCCTTACTAAGTCAGATAGTAATGGCGCACCGTTGGCCATAGTATGGCGCACTATGTGGTGCGCCACTACTATCTGGTATACTAATGGCGCACTAGGAGTGCGCCATTAGTACTTGTTACTAGTGGCGTGATGATAGTGGCGCACCTATAGTGCGCCAGTAATGGCCAAAATAGGTGCGCCACTAATAGGCCTTTTCCTAGTATTGAGATGTGCAACCCCATCCCTCTCCATTCATTTTAATTGGCTTATGTCATAGGCCCTTTTGTTCAAATGTTTGGATGTCCATATGCAGCTATTTGGTTCAGAGTTTTTGATGTCGTCTCTCACACCGTTTGTAAATTAATCCTAGTTCAGATTTATAGATTTGAGCTATCAAAAATTTCTAGATGAGATAGTCCATGTGCAGCCTTACAGATTTAGCCATTCAGTTCAGATTTATAAATATGATAGTCCATGTACATCATACAATATTTTTATATTGAGCGTAACACACAGTGACATGAATATGCAACCTTTTTGTGCAATCTTGTTTAGTACACATAAAAGTGGAATGGACTTTTATATAGAGTTATCAAACATGGTTGCCCAATGGACCATCAAAAACACTAGGATTATCACTGAGTTGTTTACCAAGCAAGTGAAAGCTGGAAATAGGCCAAATACTCATTTGACCGCCAATGCATATGAGGAAGTGGGAAGACAATTTAAAATAAGAATAGGGTTGGAGTACACATATAATCAATTGAAGAACAAATGGGACAAACTCATAAGTGATTATAGTGTATTCAAGAAACTTAAGTTGAAAGAGACACGAACGGGATGGGACACTGAGCACAACATTGTGAAACAAGATGCTAAGTGGTGGAAGAAGGCAAAGATAGTGAATTTCATTCTTATGTTGTGCATACCATATCTTTCTTCTCATTAGTTGTTAACATATATTATCTTTGTTGTATTGTAGGACATTCCAGGTTGTTACAAGTTCATGGATTTCGCAATGAAGAAAACTTGTGCTTCATGTTTGAAGACATCACAAGTGACGGTCCCGATCATTGGAATCCGAGTTTTGGCACCCCTCCTACTGCTCTAATATCAAGTGCCATCAATCTTGAGCAAATTGAAGATGTTGATTTGTTGGAGGATACCCAAGCAGTTCCATCTCCTATTACACCAAAGGTTAATAAGAGGCTCGAAAAGATCATTTCTGACACAAACAAGAAACCGAAGAACACACAAGTGATGCAGGAACAGATTACAATGATTGGGCTAGCTCTGCTCATGGATTCGCGGGAGCTTCCTGGATTTTGGCCGTTCAGGCCAGCTCTGCTCGTGGATTCGTGGAAGCTGGGAGATGGCAAGCTACCAAATAGGCCCATAGTCCTGAAACAGAGAGAAAAAGGGGCAAAAATGATGCCTCCCAGTGAACTAGGCTAATAAGTGCCTGGCCTTTTGGCTCCCTTTCCTAGCCACTACGAAAATGGGCCTCACGTGGATGAGTGTTGCTCCTACTTGGGCCTCTATTTGGCATGTCCAAACCTCCCACTAGGGCCGAATACAACTAGAAAGGGTTTTCAACCCATGCCCAGTGACCAGAAGCTAAAGAGGACGAGTTGAACGTATTTTTGATCGCTAGCACTCCCATAGGAAGCTGGTAGAGGAAATGAGAAGTGGGATTCAAGGAATTACGGGAGCTGGTGAGCTACCGAATAGGCCCTTAAGCTTAATTTTGAATTTGTCAATAATAAAATTGTAGGCCGCGGGTCTATTTTTCCCAGGAAGAATTACGGGATTACCTAGATGAGTTGTGTTAAAATCCATATTGGGAGAGGGAAAATATTCTTAATTTAGTTTTTTTAGATTAACATCTTATGCTTACTCAAAAGGATAGCAGATTTATTGCCATTAGGAGTTGAGAAGAAACCCCACAAAATTCATTAATAAGAGAGGCTATCATATTAGCATCATCATTATCAGCCCTACCACAGACAAAAAGATTGTCAGCAAACATCAGAGAGTGAATAAGGGGACAAGCAGGTCTTAACTGAATACTACTCAAATGATTGTCATTTATAACCTCCTGAATGGAAAGCGACAAGTCATTAACTGTGAGAATAAAATGATATAGTGATAAAGGACAACCTTGTCGAATACGTCGGGATCCCCTAAAGCTGCCATATGGTTCACCATTAATCTATAATACCTAATTAGTTCATCCCCACTACTATATTTCTCTTAACATGCAGCCTATCCACCTCAGCACACCTGCCACATCAACATTCTTTTATTGACTTACATATGGGACCAACCACTACAACTGTTGGGGAACGTAGTAATTTCAAAATTTTCCTACGCACACGCAAGATCATGGTGATGCATAGCAACGAGAGGGGAGAGTGTGATCTACATACCCTCGTAAACTGATAGCGGAAGTGTTATGACAAGGCGGTTCATGTAGTCGTACGTCTTCACGGCCCGACTGATCAAGCACCGAAACTACGACAGCTCCGAGTTTTAGCACATGTTCAGCTCGATGACGATCCCCGGACTCCGATCCAGCAAAGTGTCGGGGAAGAGTTCCGTCAGCACGACGGCGTGGTGACGATCTTGATGTTCTACTGTCGTAGGGCTTCGCCTAAGCACCACTACAATATTATCGAGCACTATGGTGGAAGGGGGCACCGCACACGGCTAAGAGAACGATCTTAGAGATCAACTTGTGTGTCTAGGGGTGCCCCCTGCCCCCGTATATAAAGGATCCAAGGGGGGGTGCAGCCGGCCCTAGGAGGAGGCGCGCAGGAGGAGTCCTACTCCTATCGGGAGTAGGACTCCTCCCTTTCCCAAGTTGGATTAGGACTGGGGGAAGAAGGAAGAGAGGGAAGAAAGGAAAGGGGGGGCGCCGCCCCCCCTCCTTGTCCAATTCGGACTTGGGGGGGGAGGGGCGGGCGGCAGCCCCTAGGCCTCCTCTCCTCTTCCTCCACTAGGCCCATTAAGGCCCATTAGGTTACGGGGGTTCCGGTAACCTCCCAGTACTCCAGTAAAATGCCGATTTCACCCGGAACACTTCCGATGTCCAAACATAGGCTTCCAATATATCAATCTTTATGTCTCGACCATTTCGAGACTCCTCGTCATGTCCGTGATCACATCCGGGACTCCGAGCTAACTTCGGTACATCAAAATATATAAACTCATAATGAAACTGTCATCGTAACGTCAAGCGTGCGGACCCTACGGGTTCGAGAACAATGTAGACATGATCGAGACATGTCTTCGGTCAATAACCAATAGCGGAACCTGGATGCTCATATTGGCTCCCACATATTCTACGAAGATCTTTTATCGGTTAGACCGCATAACAACATACTTTGTTCCCTTTGTCATCGGTATGTTACTTGCCCGAGATTCGATCGTCGGTATCTCAATACCTAGTTCAATCTCGTTACCGGCAAGTCTCTTTACTCGTTTCGTAACACATCATCTCACAACTAACTCATTATTTGCAATGCTTGCAAGTCTTATGTGATGTGCATTACCGAGAGGGCCCAGAGATACCTCTCCGACAATCGGAGTGACAAATCCTAATCTCGAAATACGCCAACACAACATGTACCTTTGGAGACACCTGTAGAGCTCCTTTATAATAACCCAGTTACATTGTGACGTTTGGTAGCACACAAAGTGTTCCTCCGGCAAACGGGAGTTGCATAATCTCATAGTCATAGGAACATGTATAAGTCATGAAGAAAGCAATAGCAACATACTAAATGATCGGGTGCTAAGCTAATGGAATGTGTCATGTCAATCACATCATTCTCCTAATAATGTGATCCCGTTAATCAAATGACAACACATGTCTATGGTTAGGAAACATAACCATCTTTGATTAACGAGCTAGTCAAGTAAAGGCATACTAGTGACGTTTAGTTTGTCTATGTATTCACACAAGTATTATGTTTCCGGATAATACAATTCTAGCATGAACAATAAACATTTATCATGATATAAGGAAATAAAATAATAACTTTATTATTGCCTCTAGGGCATATTTCCTTCAGTCTCCCACTTGCACTAGAGTCAATAATCTAGATTACACAGTAATGATTCTAACACCCATGGAGCATTGGTGCTGATCATGTTTTGCTTGTGGAAGAGGCTTAGTCAATGGGTCTGCTACATTCAGATCCGTATGTATCTTGCAAATCTTTATGTCTCCCACCTGGACTAGATCCCGGATAGAATTGAAGTGTCTCTTGATGTGCTTGGTTCTCTTGTGAAATCTGGATTCCTTTGCCTAGGCAATTGCACCAGTATTGTCACAAAAGATTTTCATTGGACCCGATGCACTAGGTATGACACCTAGATCGGATATGAACTCCTTCATCCAGACTCCTTCGTTTGCTACTTCCGAAGCAGCTATGTACTCCGCTTCACATGTAGATCCCGCCACAACGCTTTGTTTAGAACTGCACCAACTGACAGCTCCACCGTTTAATGTAAACACGTATCCGGTTTGCGAGTTAGAATCGTCCGGATCAGTGTCAAAGCTTGCATCAACGTAACCATTTACGATGAGCTCTTTGTCACCTCCATATATGAGAAACATATGCTTAGTCCTTTTCAGGTATTTCAGGATGTTCTTGACCATTGTCCAGTGATCCACTCCTGGATTACTTTGGTACCTCCCTGCTAGACTTATAGCAAGACACACATCAGGTCTGCTACACAGCATTGCATACATGATAGAGCCTATGGCTGAAGCATAGGGAACATCTTTCATTTTCTCTCTATCTTCTGCATTGGTCGGACATTGAGTCTTACTCAATTTCACACCTTGTAACACAGGCAAGAATCCTTTCTTTGCTTGATCCATTTTGAACTTCTTCAAACTTTTGTCAAGGTATGTGCTTTGTGAAAGTCCAATTAAGCATCTTGATCTATCTCTATAGATCTTAATGCCCAATATGTAAGCAGCTTCACCGAGGTCTTTCATTGAAAAACTCTTATTCAAGTATCCCTTTATGCTATCCAGAAATTCTATATCATTTCCGATTAGTAATATGTCATCTACATATAATATCAGAAATACTACAGAGCTCCCACTCACTTTCTTGTAAATACAGGCTTCTCCAAAAGTCTGTACAAAACCAAATGCTTTGATCACACTATCAAAGCATTTATTCCAACTCCGAGAGGCTTGCACCAGTCCATAAATGGATCGCTGGAGCTTGCACACTTTGTTAGCTCCCTTTGGATCGACAAAACCTTCCGGCTGCATCATATACAACTCTTCTTCCAGAAATGCATTCAGGAATGCAGTTTTGACATCCATCTGCCAAATTTCATAATCATAAAATGCGGCAATTGCTAACATGATTCAGACAGAATTAAGCATCGCCACGGGTGAGAAGGTCTCATCGTAGTCAATTCCTTGAACTTGTCGAAAACCTTTTGCGACAAGTCGAGCTTTGTAGACAGTAACATTACCGTCAGCGTCAGTCTTCTTCTTAAAGATCCATTTATTCTCAATTGCTTGCCGATCTTTTGGCAAGTCAACCAAAGTCCACACTTTGTTCTCATACATGGATCCCATCTCAGATTTCATGGCTTCAAGCCATTTTGCAGAATCTGGGCTCACCATCGCTTCTCCATAATTCGTAGGTTCATCATGATCTAGTAGCATGACTTCCAGAACAGGATTATCGTACCACTCTGGTGCGGATCTTACTCTGGTTGATCTATGAGGTTCAGTAGTATCTTGTTCTGAAGTTTCATGATCATCATCATTAGCTTCCTCACTAATTGGTGTAGGTGTCATAGAAACCGGTTTATGTGATGTACTACTTTCCAATAAGGGAGCAGGTACAGTTACCTCATCAAGTTCTACTTTCCTCCCACTCACTTCTTTCGAGAGAAACTCCTTCTCTAGAAAGTTTCCGAATTTAGCAACAAAAGTCTTGCTTTCGGATCTGTGATAGAAGGTGTATCCAATAGTTTCCTTTGGATATCCTATGAAGACACATTTCTCTGATTTGGGTTCGAGCTTATCAGGTTGAAGCTTTTTCACATAAGCATCGCAGCCCCAAACTTTCAGAAACAACAACTTTGGTTTCTTGCCAAACCACAGTTCATAAGGCGTCGTCTCAATGGATTTTGATGGTGCCCTATTTAAAGTGAATGCGGCCGTCTCTAAAGCATAACCCCAAAACGATAGCGGTAAATCAGTAAGAGACATCATAGATCACACCATATCTAGTAAAGTACGATTACGACGTTCGGACACACCATTACGCTGTGGTGTTCCGGGTGGCATGAGTTGCGAAACTATTCCGCATTGTTTCAAATGTACACCAAACTCGTAACTCAAATATTCTCCTCCACGATCAGATCGTAGGAATTTTATTTTCTTGTTACGATGATTTTCAACTTCACTCTGAAATTCTTTGAACTTTTCAAATGTTTCAGACTTATGTTTCATTAAGTAGATATACCCATATCTGCTTAAGTCATCTGTGAAGGTGAGAAAATAACGATATCCACCACGAGCCTCAACATTCATCGGACCACATACATCTGTATGTATGATTTCCAACAAATCTGTTGCTCTCTCCATAGTACCGGAGAACGGTGTTTTTGTCATCTTACCCATAAGGCACGGTTCGCAAGTACCAAGCGATTCATAATCAAGTGGTTCCAAAAGTCCATCAGTATGGAGTTTCTTCATGTGCTTTACACCGATATGACCTAAATGGCAGTGCCACAAATAAGTTGCACTATCATTATCAACTCTGCATCTTTTGGCTTCAACATTATGAATGTGTGTGTCACTACTATCGAGATTTAATTAGAATAGACCATTCTTCATGGGTGCATGACCATAAAAGATTTTACTCATATAAATAGAACAACCACTATTCTCTGATTTAAATGAATAACCGTCTCGCATCAAACAAGATCCAGATATAATGTTCATGCTCAACGCTGGCACCAAATAACAATTATTTAGGTCTAATACTAATCCCAAAGGTAGATGTAGAGGTAGCGTGCCGACCGCGATCACATCGACTTTGGAACCATTTCCCACGCGCATCGTCACCTCGTCCTTAGCCAATCTTCGCTTAATCCGTAGTCCCTGTTTCGAGTTGCAAATGTTAGCAACAGAACCAGTATCAAATACCCAGGTGCTACTGCGAGCATTAGTAAGGTACACATCAATAACATGTATATCGCATATACCTTTGTTCACCTTGCCATCCTTCTTATCCGCCAAATACTTGGGGCAGTTCCGCTTCCAGTGACCAGTCTGCTTGCAGTAGAAGCACTCAGTTTCAGGCTTAGGTCCAGATTTGGGTTTCTTCTCTTGAGCAGCAACTTGCTTGCTGTTCTTTTTGAAGTTCCCCTTCTTCTTCCCTTTGCCCTTTTTCTTGAAACTAGTGGTCTTGTTGACCATCAACACTTGATGCTCCTTCTTGATTTCTACCTCCGCAGCTTTCAGCATTGCGAAGAGCTCGGGAATAGTCTTATTCACCCCTTCCATATTATAGTTCATCACGAAGCTCTTGTAGCTAGGTGGCAGTGATTGGAGAATTCTGTCAATGACGCAATCATCTGGAAGATTAACTCCCAATTGAATCAAGTGATTATTATACCCAGACATTTTGAGTATATGCTCACTGACAGAACTGTTCTCCTCCATCTTGCAGCTATAGAACTTATTGGAGACTTAATATCTCTCAATCCGGGCATTTTCTTGAAATATTAACTTCAACTCCTGGAACATCTCATATGCTCCATGATGTTCAAAACGTCGTTGAAGTCCCGATTCTAAGCCGTAAAGCATGGCACACTGAACTATCGAGTAGTCATCAGCTTTGCTCTGCCAGACGTTCATAACATCTGGTGTTGCTCCAGCAGCAGGCCTGGCACCCAGCGATGCTTCCAGGACGTAATTCTTCTGTGCAGCAATGAGGATAATCCTCAAGTGACGGACCTAGTCCGTGTAATTGCTGCCATCATCTTTCAACTTTGCTTTCTCAAGGAACGCATTAAAATTCCATGGAACAATAGCACGGGCCATCTATCTACAATCAAACATAAACAAGCAAGATACTATCAGGTACTAAGTTCATGATAAATTTAAGTTCAATTAATCATATTACTAAAGAACTCCCACTTAGATAGACATCCCTCTAATCCTCTAAGTGATCACGTGATCCAAATCAACTAAACCATGTCCGATCATCACGTGAGATGGAGTAGTTTCATTGGTGAACATCACTATGTTGATCATATCTACTATATGATTCACACTCGACCTTTCGGTCTCCGTGTTCTGAGGCCATATCAGTATATGCTTGGCTCGTCAAGTATAACCTGAGTATTCCGCGTGTGCAACTGTTTTGCACCCGTTGTATTTGAACGTAGAGCCTATCGCACCCGATCATCACGTGGTGTCTCAGCACGAAGAACTTTCGCAACGGTGCATACTCAGGGAGAACACTTCTTGATAATTAGTGAGAGATCATCTTAAAATGCTACCGTCAATCAAAGCAAGATAAGATGTATAAAAGATAAACATCACATGCAATCAATATAAGTGATATGATATGGCCATCATCATCTTGTGCTTGTGATCTCCATCTTCGAAGCATCGTCATGATCACCATTGTCATCGGCGCGACACCTTGATCATCATCGTAGCATCGTTGTCGTCTTGCCAATCTTATGCTTCCACGACTATCACTACCGCTTAGTGGTAAAGTAAAGCATTACAGCGCAATTGCATTGCATACAATAAAGCGACAACCATATGGCTCCTGTCAGTTGCCGATAACTCTGTTACAAAACATGATCATCTCATACAATAAAATTTAGCATCATGTCTTGACCATATCACATCACAACATGCCCTACAAAAACAAGTTAGACATCCTCTACTTTGTTGTTGCAAGTTTTACGTGGCTGCTACGGGCTTAGCAAGAACCGTTCTTACCCCCGCATCAAAACCACAACGATAGTTTGTCAAGTTGGTGCTGTTTTAACCTTCGCAAGGACCGGGCGTAGCCACACTTGGTTCAACTAAAGTTGGAGAAACTGACACCCGCTAGCCACCTTTGTGAAAGCACGTCGGGAGAACCGGTCTCGCGTAAGCGTACGCGTAATGTCGGTCCGGGCTGCTTCGTCCAACAATACCACCGAACCAAAGTATGACATGCTGGTAAGCAGTATGACTTATATCGCCCACAACTCACTTGTGTTCTACTCGTGCATATAACATCAACGCATAAAACCTAGGCTCTGATACCACTGTTGGGGAACGTAGTAATTTCAAAATTTTCCTACGCACACGCAAGATCATGGTGATGCATAGCAACGAGAGGGGAGAGTGTGATCTACGTACCCTCGTAGACCGATAGCGGAAGCGTTATGACAACGCGGTTGATGTAGTCATACGTCTTCACGGCCCGACCGATCAAGCACCGAAACTATGGCACCTCCGAGTTTTAGCACACGTTCAGCTCGATGACGATCCTCGGACTCTGATCCAGCAAAGTGTCGGGGAAGAGTTCCGTCAGCACGACGGCGTGGTGACGACCTTGATGTTCTACAGTCGCAGGGCTTCACCTAAGCACCACTACAATATTATCGAGGATTATGGTGGAAGGGGGCACCGCACACGGCTAAGAGAATGATCTTAGATATCTACTTGTGTGTCTAGGGGTGCCCCCTGCCCCCGTATATAAAGGAGCCAAGGGGGGTGCGGCCGGCCCTAGGAGGAGGTGCGCAGGAGGAGTCCTACTCCTACCAGGAGTAGGACTCCCCCCTTTCCCTAGTTGGATTAGGACATGGGGAAGAAGGAAGACAGGGAAGAAAGGAAAGGGGGGGCGCCGCCCCCCCCTCCTTGTCCAATTCGGACTTGAGGGGGGAGGGGTGCGCGGCAGCCCCTAGGCCTCCTCTCCTCTTCCTCCACTAGGCCCATTAAGGCCCATTAGGTTACCGGGGGGTTCCGGTAACCTCCTGGTACTCCAGTAAAATGCCGATTTCACCCGGAACACTTTCGATGTCCAAACATAGGCTTCCAATATATCAATCTTTATGTCTCAACCATTTCAAGACTCCTCGTCATGTCCGTGATCACATTCGGGACTCCGAACTAACTTCGGTACATCAAAATATATAAACTCATAATGAAACTGTCATCGTAACGTTAAGCGTGCGGACCCTACGGGTTCGAGAACAATGTAGACATGACCGAGACATGTCTCCGGTCAATAACCAATAGCGGAACCTGGATGCTCATATTGGCTCCCACATATTCTACGAAGATCTTTTATCGGTCAGACCGCATAACAACATACTTTGTTCCCTTTGTCATCGGTATGTTACTTGCTCGATATTCGATCGTCGGTATCTCAATACCTAGTTCAATCTCATTACCGACAAGTCTCTTTACTCGTTTCGTAATACATCATCTCACAACTAACTCATTAGTTGCAATGCTTGCAAGGCTTATGTGATGTGCATTACCGAGAGGGCCCAGAGATACCTCTCCGACAATCGGAGTGACAAATCCTAATCTCGAAATACGCCAACCCAACATGTACCTTTGGAGACACCTGTAGAGCTCCTTTATAATCACCCAGTTACGTTGTGACGTTTGGTAGCAGACAAAGTGTTCCTCCGGAAAACGGGAGTTGCATAATCTCATAGTCATAGGAACATGTATAAGTCATGAAGAAAGCAATAGCAACATACTAAACGATCGGGTGCTAAGCTAATGGAATGTGTCATGTCAATCACATCATCTCCTAATAATGTGATCCCGTTAATCAAATGACAACACATGTCTATGGTTAGGAAACATAACCATCTTTGATTAACGAGCTAGTCAAGTAGAGGCATACTAGTGACGTTTAGTTTGTCTATGTATTCACACAAGTATTATGTTTCTGGATAATACAATTCTAGCATGAACAATAAACATTTATCATGATATAAGGAAATAAAATAATAACTTTATTATTGCCTCTAGGGCATATTTCCTTCAACAACTTTCCTACCACATAAGCGCCGGTTACTTGCTAAGGACCCACCACACCATTGCCATACATATGGGACCAACCACTACAACCCTCTTGCCACATAAGTGTCTTTCTCCCTGATTCCGTGCTTCGCAAAGACAACACTCCAGCCTGTGTCTCGTCTGCAGCTCACACGGAGACGGAGTCCCTCTTGCCCAACCTATGGTGGATGGTCGGACCAAGGTGGGGGATCCCTCCCGGCAGCGGTCAAGCCCACTCTACCAGCATCGTCTGCTACCTCCTCTCCACATCTTCCCTAGCTGCACGACCACGCTCGCCTCTGCTGATGTCGCCGGTTGACTCCCCTCCTCGTCCATCATGTCGTTGTCCTTGGTGGCCTCCATCGAGACCTGCTCCGTTTG
Organism: Triticum urartu; assembly: GCF_003073215.2. NCBI lineage: Eukaryota > Viridiplantae > Streptophyta > Magnoliopsida > Poales > Poaceae > Triticum > Triticum urartu. The sequence goes on from NC_053027.1 coordinate 59,197,910, forward strand.
CCGCTTCGTGTAGATGGTGGTGGCCTATGTTGGTGTGCAGAATCAGACAGGCCGTTGGGCCTCACCTGGAAGGACACTCTGTCCAATGACTCAGCCCTGGAGTGTACATCGCTGCGTCGGGCAGGTGCTCAGCCTATGGACGGCTTTCTTTTCCACCCGAAGTGCTGGGATGATGGTCACACCGTGTAGGGTCTCCATTGATAGCCATGGCTTGCAGCATCATTGAATCGACCTCATACTGCAGAAATGGTGGCGTTATTTTGGCAAGTGACATTGTACTGCGACAATGGTTTCCTTTGTTTTGGTCAAGCTGGCCACATTCATCTATGGAGCAAGTTTTGCTCCTTCCCATCGGTGATTGATTTCTGGGCAACGACATCAAACTTTTGGCTACGTACGGTGGTGAAATCTCTGAAGTTCGAGGTTCTGTACTATCTTCTTCAGTATTTGATATTTTGTCAGTATTTCTTTCTTATCCTCACATGAGCTGCACTGCACACAACCCACTACTTTAGGCCCATCTGCAGACCAGTGCTCCCGCCGGCCCACACTGTTTGTCTACCCCGGTTGCCCCAGCCATTCTCCTAACTCCACTTCCTCCCCCCAAGATCTCAACATGTAACTGACGGATTGATGTTTAAAGTCGGTGCTCTGCCTCACCTTATTTCCCATTAGTATGTGTGGGCGTGGTGTCACACCACTCCTATTGCAGCCGCCAGTCAGCATCTCCCTTCCATTTCATCATATTCCCAATGACATGTTGTTGCTTGGATCAGAAAATTGCATTTTCTCAGGTGGTGCCTTCTGGATTACTCCCAAGTAGTCATCTTCATTCGTTGGTCTTCCATCACTGCACACAGAGATTTTAGGCATCTGCTGGTACATAATCTTCCCAAGTTCCCCTCTGTTGGTAATTTTGGATGTTTGTTTGCTTAATTTAAATCTGAATTTAGTTTTGCTTGATTGAGTATTGATTTTAGGCTCTGAGATAGTATTATTCGAAACTTGACTTCCAGCTTGAGCCTCCTCCAATAGAGCTTTATATGCACTTTTAGTAGTACATTCAACATTAGAGTGTGTATCCAACATAACACATCATCCATGCTAGTATTGATGATAGTAATATTTAAACCATTGCTTTTCAAAAACCTCATCAAAGAATATGCTAGTTTTATCCTCATCCCAAGTTTTCTATTAGGTTTCCATAGATCGCTAACTATCTTGGCACAATGCTTATTTAAATCTGGCTTAAGGTGATCATAAATATTTTCCCAACCTTTGCACCAAGGAGTAGTCCAAATGCAGGAATTACCATTAGCAATCTGAGTTTGACTAGCCTTGTGAATGAAAGGTAAAATTAATAGAAGACCAGAAAGTAGACTTTGGAACAGGAGTATTGAGTGACCAAATAGTAGAGTTATGAAAGTACTTGGATTTGAGAGATTTAGTAATTAAGGAATCAGGGTTCTTAATAATTCTCCAAGCCATTCTTGCAAGCATGGACTTGTTCATCATGTATAAATCTCTTATGCCAAGTCCACCTTTATGCATAGGTTTACAAATATCATCCGAAGCTCTAAAATAGATAGGTTACGAATCATTACCTTTATCCATACATGTCCAATAGAATTTCCTAACAATAGAAGTTAGTTTGTTAATAGTGGACTTGTTTAAAAGGATACTTGGTGTATAATAAACACGGATGGAAGCAAAGAAAAAATTGATAAGAGTGAGTCTTCCTGCATGAGATAACATGTTAGCCTTATAACAACTAGGGCATATTTGGTTGCTCGCCAACTCCCAGCTTTCGCGAATCCGCGAGCGGAGGTGGCCCGAGTGGCCTAGTTCCAGGAAGCTGCCTTCCAAGTTCGAAGTAGGATCCACGTACAAAAAGTTGGAGTGGTTGTTTCGCCGATACCAGAATCAGGATTCCTGGAGTTGGCCTTATTTATGATCATATGCCAACCATAGTGCCCTAACCTGTTCGATGGACAATCTCGAAATAATCCTGATCCCCATTATCCTCTATCCCCAGCCACTCGTTGATACGTCTCCAACATATCTATAATTTTTGATTATTCCATGTTGTTATATTATTATTCTTAGATGTTTTACAACCATTTTATAGCAACTTTATATAATTTTTTTGGACTAACCTATTGACATAGTTCGCAGTGCAGTTGTTGTTTTTGCTTGTTTTTTACATCGCAGAAAATCAATACCAAACGGAGTCCAAATGCAACGAAACTTTTTGGAGAATTTTTCTGGACCGGAAGACACCTCTTGGGCCGAAGAATACCATAGGGGGGCTTCAAGGGGAGCACAACACACCAGGGCGTGCCTGGGTGTGCCCAGGTGGGATGTGCCCACCTCGGTGGCCTCCCACACCGCCTCTTCGCCCTATAAATCCTCAAATATTCCATAAAACCTAGGGGAGTCGACGAGTCACAATTCCAGTGGCCGCAAGTTCCAGAACCACGAGATCGAATCTAGACACGATCAGGGAGGGGTTCATCATCATCATTGGTGCCTCTTCGATGATGCGTGAGTAGTTCATCATAGACCTGCGGGTCTGTAGGCAGTAGCTAGATGGCTTCCTCTCTCTCTCTCTTGATTCTCAATACAATGATCTCTTGGAGATCTATTTGATGTAACTCTTTTTTGCAGTGTGTTTGTTGGGATCCGATGAACTTTAAGTTTATGATCAGATCTATATATCCATGAAAGTTATTTGAGTCTTCTTTTAATCTCTTATATGCATGATTATTTATAGCCTCGTATTTCTTCCTCGAATCTTTGGTTTAGGTAGGTCAACTAGATCGATTTTTCTTGCCATGGGAAGAGGTGCTTTGTGATGGGTTCGATCATGTGGTGTTCTTTTCCAGTGACAGAAGGGGCAGCAAGACACACATATATCATTCCTATTAAGGATAATGAGATGGGGGCTATTCCTACATGAATAGATCTCGTATATATCATATCATCATGCTTATTGCATTACTCTGTTTCTCCATGAACATAATACACTAGATGCATGCTGGATAGCTGCCGATGTGTGGAATAATAGTAGTAGATGTAGGCTGGAATCGGTCTACTAACCTTGGATGTGATGCCTATATATTGATCATTGTCTGGATATCGTCATAACTATTTGATTTTCTATCAATTCCCAACAGTAATATGTTTACCCATCGTGTGCTATTTCTTAAGAGAAGCCACTAGTGAAATCTACGGCCCCCAGGTCTATTCTTTATCATATTTGCGTTCCGATCTATTTATCCAATCTACCACAAATTTTCTCCCGTAAACTTGGCAATTTCCTACGTCGTTACCCGTAAGAGGGATTGACAACCCCTCATAAGCGTTGGGTTCAAAGTATTTGTTTTTTATGTGCAGGTACCGTTTACATATTGTTGTTTGGTTCTCCTACTAGATTGATACCTTGGTGTGAGTCATCCTTCTCCCCCGTCGCCCCAACCTTCCAACAGCCGACCCCTGCTGTCGGCAACACTGCTCTTCTCCCTCGCCGTTGCCACTTCAGAAACTCAAGGTGAGCTCGTTCAAACACTACTAGGAAAAGGCTATAGCTAATATGGACATTAATGGCGCACCACACATGTGGTGCGCCACTGCTATATAGTAGTGGCACACCATGTGTAGGTACGCCATTAGTGTCCATATCACTAATGGCGCAGCACACCCACGGTGCGCCACTACTAACAATTATTATTATTATTTTTCCAAAACTAGTAATGGCGCACCAGGGCAACTAGTAATGGCGCACCACACACTCTATGCGCCACTACTAACAATTTTTTTTTACTTTTTTCGAAACTAATAATGGCGCACCAGGGTATAGTGCGCCATTACTAGTTCAAACTAGTAATGGCGCACCATAACCACGGTGCGCCACTACTAACAATTTTTTTATTTTTTCTACAAAACTAGTAGTGGCGCACCACGTAACAGGTGCGCCATTAGTAACCAGGATTACTACTGGCGCATTGTTAGGTGGTGCGCCATTACTAACTTTCTTTGCACCCCCCATGGAACGCCTTTTTCAGTTTTAGAAAAAATAAAAGAAAATGATGGAAATGTCAAAAGAATAAAAGAAAATAAGTTTCTCATGTGATATGTGGTCTAGTTGTTGGGAAAATTTACAAATATGAAATTTGACTTTATTTGCAAAATCTCTCTCAAATTTAGTAAAATGGGCATAACTTTTGCATATGAACTCGGATTAAAAAGTTTTTTATATGAAAAATCATCTACTCGAAAAGTTACATCCGAATTCAACTAGGGGAACCTTGTTGAAGATTTTCAGAATCCCCAAAAGCCTAATAGAACGAAAGATATGGGGCTTTTAAGATCTAGAGGGGGATGGAAAAAGTTTCAAACTTAGTAATGGCGCACCATTTGCTAGGTGCGCCACTAGTAAGAGAGAAAAAATTGGTTTCGATTTTTTTTTCAAAATATGATACGTAATTTGACCGGGAAGTTTTAAATATTTTTTCAAAATTTCATCACACTCATGAACATGAACAAAGTCATAGACATCAACAAGGTTTAATAGGATTGATATGATTGATATATCAACAAGTGTCTGTTAAGTGAGTTGGTGCTGGGGTTGGATAGAACTGTGAAGTTAAGCGTGCTTGGGCTGGAGTGGTGTGAGGATGCGTGACCTTCTCGGAAGTTTGACCATGGAGTGTGATTTGACTTGAGATTAAGCATATCGACCCGAGATTAAGCCATACTGACCCGAGATTAAGAAAAAATGAAAAAATATTGATTTTTTTGAAAAATTATTTTCTGCATTTTTTTTGTAAAAAAATTGTTAGTAATGGCGCACCATATATGTGGTGTGCCATTACTAAGTCAGATAGTAATGGCGCACCGTTGGCCATAGTAATGGCGCACTATGTGGTGCACCACTACTATTTGGTATACTAATGGCGCACCAGGGGTGCGCCATTAGTACTTGTTACTAGTGGCTTGATGATAGTGGCGCACCTATAGTGCGCCATTAATGGCCAAAATAGGTGTGCCACTAATAGGCCTTTTCCTATTAGTGAGATGCGCAACCCCATCCCTCTCCATTCATTTTAATTGGCTTACGTCATAGGCCCTTTTGTTCAGATGTTTGGATGTCCATATGCAGCTATTTGGTTGAGAGTTTTTGATGTCGTCTCTCACACCGTTTGTAAATTAATCCTAGTTCAGATTTATAGATTTGAGCTATCAAAAATTTGTAGATGAGATAGTCCATGTGCAGCCTTACAGATTTAGCCATTCAGTTCAGATTTATAAATATGATAGTCCATGTACATCATACAATCTTTTTATATTGAGCGTAACACAAAGTGACATGAATATGCAACCTTTTTGTGCAATCTTGTTTAGCACACATAAAAGTGGCATGGACTTTTATATAGAATTGTCAAACATGGTTGCCCAATGGACCATCAAAAACACTAGGATTATCACTGAGTTGTTTACCGAGCAAGTGAAAGCTGGAAATAGGCCAAATACTCATTTGACCGCCAATGCATATGAGGAAGTGGGAAGACAATTTAAAATAAGAACAGGGTTGGAGTACACGTATAATCAATTGAAGAACAAATGGGACAAACTCATAAGTGATTATAGTGTATTCAAGAAACTTAAGTTGAAAGAGACACGAACGGGATGGGACACTGAGCACAACACTGTGAAACAAGATGCTAAGTGGTGGAAGAAGGCAAAGATAGTGAATTTCATTCTTATGTTGTGCATACCATATCTTTCTTCTTATTAGTTGTTAACATATATTATCTTCGTTGTATTGTAGGACATTCCATGTTGTTACAAGTTCATGGATTTCGCAATGAAGAAAACTTGTGCTTCATGTTTGAAGACAACACAAGTGACGGTTCCGATAATTGGAATCCGAGTTTTGGCACCCCTCCTACTGCTCTAATATCAAGTGCCATCAATCTTGAGCAAATTGAAGATGTTGATTTGTTGGAGGATACCCAAGCAGTTCCATCTCCTATTACACCAAAGGTTAATAAGAGGCTCGAAAAGATCATTTCTGACACAAACAAGAAACCGAAGACCACACAAGTGATGCAGGAACAGATTACAATGATTGGGCTAGCTCCGCTCATGGATTCATGGGAGCTTCCTGGATTTTGGCCGTTCAAGCTAGCTCTGCTCGCGGATTCGTGGAAGCTGGGAGATGGCAAGCTACCAAATAGTCCCATAGTCCTGAAACATAGAGAAAAAGGGGCAAAAATGATGCCTCCCAGTGAACTAGGCTAATAAGTGCCTGGCCTTTTGGCTCCCTTTCATAGCCACTACGAAAATGGGCCTCACGTGGATGAGTGTTGCTCCTACTTGGGCCTCTATTTGGCATGTCCAAACTTCCCACTAGGGCCGAATACCAATGGAAAGGGTTTTCTACCCATGCCCAATGACCAGAAGCTAAAGAGGACGAGTTGAACGTATTTTTGATCGCTAGCACTCCCATAGGAAGCTGGTAGTGGAAATGAGAAGTGGGATTCAAGGAATTACGAGAGCTGGTGAGCTACCGAATAGGCCCTTAAGCTTAATTTTGAATTTGTCAATAATAAAATTGTAGGCCGCGGGTCTATTTTTCCCAGGAAGAATTACGGGATGACCTAGATGAGTTGTGTTAAAATCCATATTGGGAGAGGGAAAATATTCTTACTTTAATTTTTTAGATTAACATCTTATGCTTACTCAAAAGGATAGCAAATTTATTGCCAATAGGAGTTGACAAGAAACCGCACAAAATTCATTAATAAGAGAGGCTATCATATTAGCATCATCATTATCAGCCCTACCACAGACAAAAAGATTGTCAGCAAACATCAGAGAGTGAATAGGGGGACAAGCAGGTCCTAACTGAATACTACTCAAATGATTGTCATTTATAACCTCCTGAATGGAAAGTGACAAGTCATTAACTGTGAGAATAAAATGATATAGTGATAAAGGGCAACCTTGTCGAATACGTCGGGATCCCCTAAAGCTGCCATATGGTTGACCATTAATCTATAATACCTAAATAGTTCATCCCCACTACTATATAGTTCATCCCCACTACTCAAGCACGCGTCCAAGCTTACCACTTAGCTCACCGCACCCCCACGAGTCCAACGCACCAAACCGCAGCCCCCCCTAGCGCCCTGCAGTGCCTAACCCGCATCAACCGAGCTCCGGCTGCCGCCGCGAGCCCTGCTCTGGCGAGCTCCACCGTCCCCGCGACCTCCCCTATGCCCAGGTGGATGCGGTCGAGCGCGGGCTGCCGATTGGTAGTCCCCGCGCGCTCTTCCGCCGCCTATAGCGCCTTCCGGCGAAGCACCGCCACGCGGTTTGGTCGTCGCCGGCCGAACTCCGGCGAGGCTGACGTGGCGGCTTAATTAGCGCTAATCCCATAGCCTAATCCCCCCCTGAGACTGACAGTGGGCCCCAGAGCCAAGTCAAACCCTGGTGAGTGCGGGTTTGACCCGGGCTTAACCACTGTGTCACTGACGTGTGGCCCCCACACACCAAGTTTGACCTGGTCAGCCTTGCTGATGCCTCTGTGACATCACGCTGATGCAGTAATTGATTTTCTAGATTTTAAATAATTAAGAGAATTCTAGAAAATAGTTAAAACTTCTAAAAATTCATAATAATTCAACCGTAGCTCAGAATGAAATAATTTATATATGAAAAATTATCAGAAAAATGCAAGGAATCCATTTATGCCAGTTTCATGCATGAAAAACAAACTTATACTTGTTGTATAAGTGAAAACGTAATAATGGCATGTTATATACTTAATTTGGGGTTTGCATATGAACCCTTCGTTCATATGGACTTCAACCAAATTGATGCTAGATGCATTAGGGAAAATCATAGCATCTTTGAAATGTCATCTTCATGCATCATATTGTTGCATATGGTTGTTTATTGATTGCCGGCACCGTCCCTTCTCGATAGGTTCTACTCCGGAAGGTGTGCCGAGTACCTGTCTGAGGAGCAGTGCTTCTTCGTGGATCTATCAGGCAAGGAAACCCCCTTGAGCATCTCGATAAATCCCACTCTCTCGCTCCTGCTCCTTATACTGCGTTAGGACAACAACAATTCAAACTGCTACTTTCTGCTGCGGTAGCTGAACCCATTCCTCTGCATGACCTGTCATTGCCACAGTAAATAGTTGAAACCCACTAGCATGAGTAGGAGTTGCTTGAGCCTTGATGTGCCTACTCATCCATGCTTGTTTTCTTTATGCCAGCTATGCTTAGAGTTGTGTCAGGTCTGATTCATCGAGAATGAATCGGAGTGGTGAACATGTCCTACCAATAAAGGCTAAGTGTGTGAACATGTTTTGGTAAAGGTAGCGATGAGAGACCATGTAGGAGTACATGGTGGGTTGTCTCATTGGAACCGTCCCTAAGCACTGAGTTCTGTGTATGTTATCCAAGTCCAGTTACTACCACACATTGGGTTCCGGTCATCCGGCCCCTCTCGGCTTATTAATCCACTTGATCTCTGTCCAGGAGTTGCAACTAGTTTCTGGCGTTTGTAGGTAGTGCTACTTGTCTACCAGGTAGTGTCCGATGGGACGGGCTTGGGACAGACTAGGCACCGTGGCACGGTGTACCAAGTGGCACCCGGATGGTGGGCTTGGGAACCCTGCACACATCGTTTGGGGCCGTACTGGAGACTTCGGCCGAAACTCCTTGCGGATGGAACTCGAATAGGCGATAAACCTGGACGAGAGACTTGTGTGGTTAGTCAGGTCGTGGCCGACTCCCTCGCCCGGCTTCCGCTTGAAGGTTGCCGAGGTACATGACGCGTACAGGGCTATAAGTGGCGAGAGCGTGTGTGAAGAAGTACACCCCTGCAGGGTTAACATTATCTATTCGAATAGCCGTTTTCCTCGGATATGGAAACTTGGAGGACTTATGTAGTACATAGACAACTTGAAGTGGATAATCTAAAATCCGCAAGATAAGCGTGAGTGCTATGGATGGCCTTCTCGTAGGGAGACGGGAACGGATCCGGAGTGGAGTATTGATATGGCGAATATGTGGACTCGTGTGCGTCTTCTCACCTCAAAGAAGTTTCTGATACTCGTAGTATAGGTTAGCCATTGAGTCAAAGCTGGCTTGCTGCTGTTAAAACTCCACCACCCCCTTTGTTGATAATGTTGCATATGTAGATAGTTCTGATGTAAGACTTGGTGAGTACCTTTGTACTCACGTTTGCTTATTTATGTTTTGCAGTTGGTTACACTAGTGACTTCGACGAGTAGCTTGTATCCCAGCTACGATCTTGTACCCTTGGGAGGGTCGTGTTTAGTCAGGCTTCTTAGTCTTTTTCTTTTGTAGTTGTCTGTACTCGGACATGTAATGCTTCCGTTGCTTGTATGCTCTGAATGATGGGTCATGAGACCCCTGTTTGTATTGTATGCTATGTGGCTCTTCTGGGCCTTTATCTATATGAGTTTGAGTTATGTTGTGATGCCCTGTTGTACAGCACATACTTGCATGTTATGCGTACGTGTAACGTGTATTGCTATGTGTGGGATCCGACAACCTAGTTGTTTACCTCTGGTAGCCTCTCTTATGGGGAAATGTAGTCTTGTGCTTCCATGAGCCATAGTAGTCCGCTACAGCCCGGTTCACCGGAGTCCTGCTAGCCCAGCACTACTGCTCCGGAACACTTGACTGGCCGGCATGTGATTCACTTCGTTCCTGTGTCTGTCCCTTTGGGGAAATGTCACGCGGTGACATCCGGAGTCCTGCCTAGCCTGCTACAGCCCGGGTTCCCGGAGTCCTGTTAGCCCAGTGCTACAGCCCGGATTCATACGCTGTTGACTGACATGCTCGAGGTTGATTCATGTATGCCTGTCCCTGTAAGTTAGTGCTACTTTGGGTTCACGACTAGTCATGTCGGCCCAGGTTCTCTGTCATATGGGTGCTGGCGACACTATCATATACGTGAGCCAAAAGGCGCAAACAGTCCCGGGCCAGGTAAGGTGGCACCTTTGGGAATACCGTGCATGAGGCCGCAAAGTGATATGAAGTGTTACATGCTAGATCGGTGTGACTTAGGATCGGGGTCCCGACACCTATGTTGGTGTGCAGAATCAGATAGGCCGTTGGGCCTCACCTGGAAGGACACTCTGTCTAATGACTCAGCCTTGGAGTGTACGTCGCTGCGCCGGGCAGGTGCTCAGCCTATGGACGGCTTTCTTTTCCACCCGAAGTGCTGGGATGATGGTCACACCGTGTAGGGTCTCCATTGATAGCCATGGCTTGCAGCATCATTGAATCGACCTCATACTGCAGAAATGGTGGCGTTATTTTGGCAAGTGACATTGTACTGCGACAATGGTTTCCTTTGTTTTGGTCAAGCTGGCCACCTTCATCTATGGAGCAAGTTTTGCTCCTTCCCATCGGTGATTGATTTCTAGGCAACGACATCAAACTTTTGGCTACGTAAGGTTCTGTACTATCTTCCTCAGTATTTGATATTCTGTCAGTATTTCTTTCTTATCCTCACATGAGCTGCACTGCACACAACCCACTACTTTAGGCCCATCTGCAGACCAGTGCTCCCGCCGGCCCACACTGTTTGTCTTCCCCGGTTGCCCCAGCCATTCTCCTAATAACATCTGAGATGACGCTCCACTTCCTCCCCCTAGATCTCAACATGTAACTGACGGATTGCTATTTAAAGTCGATGCTCTGCCTCACCTTATTTCCCATCAGTATGTGTGGGCGTGGTGTCACACCACTCCTACTGCAGCCGCCGGTCAGCATCTCCCTTCCATTTCCTCATATTCCCAATGACATGTTGTTTCTTGGATCACAAAATTGCATTTTCTCAGGTGGTGCCTTCTGGATGACTCCCAAGTAGTCATCTTCATTCATTGGTCTTCCATCACTGCACACAGAGATTTCAGGCATCTGCTGGTACATAATCTTCCCAAGTTCCCCTCTGTTGGTAATTTTGGATGTTTGTTTGCTTAATTTAAATCTGAATTTAGTTTTGCTTGATTGAATATGTAACCTTGCATTGCAATTCTTTATACGAGGCAATTCAACACAAACGCCTTGCATCAGTGTCTATAATTCATACTCTGTTCTATTGTTCCAGACGGCTGATATTTTTGGACCGGGATGCCTCCATAATCCTCCATACAACAACCATGAACTGAAGGCACACCCACCATCTTGCACTGCTCTACTTATTTCTCCGATTTCTTTCATGTGCAACATCTTTCTGCGATGACTTCCACTCTTTCTGTGTGTGTCAGAATTTTTTTGCAGGTGTTCACACAAATTGGTTGATTTGAATGACTTGATCTCTATTCACTACAAGAAATATGTCAACTACTGACCTTCTGTCAGTGAACCTGGAAGAATTGGTCATAGATCTATGACCATTTCATACCAATTAATCAAAAGCTGTTCGGGGGGCTCCAAACCCTAAACTATAACGACCATTTTGGTCAGAAAGGTCGTAATTTCCATACACGAAATGGTCATAAAGCAGATAGCACTGGTCTGCTGCCTTATTTCTAGCTGATCATGACCAATATAGATGGTCATAACCTTGTAAATTGTGGTGGGTTGCTATGACTAGGCGCCACCTCATCAGTTTTGCCTATGTGTCATGTCCATGTGGCAGTTTTTGCCCTAGGTTGTGAAGCAACCTATATTTCTGTCATTCTCAAAATTCCCAAAAAAATCTCATAAATTCTTTGGGTCATATCTTCATCAAATATGTAAAAATCCTTCCTTGCCTAGTTCAAAACTAATTCAACAATATTCATTTTCCTATTCTGTTCACAACAGCACTTTATGAAGGAAGTGCTATTTATATATTCTTGATTGCCCTCGGAATTTTTGGGCACTCTTTCCTATCCAAATCATTATCGCATGACAAAATTCAGCTCCATTTTCCTAATAAATCTTCCTCGGCAAATTTCCAAAGTTTGTGTCCACCTAGAAGCATTGTGAAGGAAGTACCTTTTTATATATCGAAATGACATGAAA